>NW_020273595.1:0-2907 GCF_003268045.1 Sipha flava | reverse complement strand
TTCGAATCGATAAGATTAAATATCACATTCCAATTAAAATTAAAATGTAATACTTTTAAACTTACATAAAAAACATAATTAACACCACTATAAATAATTACGAAAAAGATCCCATAATTCGAGATAGTCAACAAGATCGTTTTGTATTGTTTAAACAGGAATAATTATAATTTATTGTTGTTTAATAATAATTTTAATTTATGTAGGTTTAAATATCTTTTAACATTTAACTAGTATATACGGAGTGCAGAATTCCTTGGACATGGATCTGGAAAAAAAAAGACTAAAGTATATTGTTTTTGACTATAGATAAATTGTGGGATAGAATTAAAGAGTTTGAAAGTTATACTTTTACACCAAACACCCATTAACTATATTTTGTAATCTGCTCGTAAATAATGAAAAGATTAACAATTTTAATGAAATCTTGAAAATCATCTTTGAAATTCTAGAAATGCCTTTTAACTGATAAATTCTGCGTGGCAATAAAATTATAATAATTATATTATATGTTAATATTTTAAAATAAAAATATACGATGACGTTAATTTATTATAAAGAACTTAAGTTTAACAATTAAAAATTTAAAAAATAAAATTTTAATAAATTTACAACTAGAAACGAAATTGAGTTGCATTGTTTTTTAAGAATTTATTTTTCTTAGCTTCATGAACTGAGCCATTATTCATTCAAAGGCCCGTTAGTTATGTTATTGTATATCAATACAAATTATTAATAAAATGATTATTTAAAAAGTTTAAATTACTGTAAAATATATTGTTTTAAATTTACCAATAACGAAAAAATGTCTGAGTAGTAAATTAGACTTAAATATTTTACAAATTACATTACAACATTAAGTTATCAGTTTTTATATCAAGTAATTATATTGTTTATTTTGTTTCATTTTATGGTTCGGGAAATATTGTTTGAACTGCCTCCACTTTTAAAATTAGAACCTTTGCTTCAAATTTTTCAATAATTCCATTAGAAATATTTGTGTACTATTAGGACTTGTATTTTTTATGGCAAATAATATATTTAAGATGTTTAACTCAGTGTTAAACACAATCAACGATTGTATGTTATGCTAATTAACGTTAAATATAGGAACGCTATTACTCCAATCAATTTTATTTATTAATTTGAAAGATTTGAAATTGTTAGTGAAATAAATCATATTTTACCAAAAAAAATAGCAAAAATATTTATTCAACGTATTTTTAAATCAATTTTGGTTAGATAGAGAGCGTGGTGTGTATTATAATTTATATTATACATAAATTATATTTTACATATTTTACGTTTATAATATTAATATGATTATAATTATTAATTATAATTACAATTATTTCATAATTATTATTACACCCGAAGATCAAGAAAGTTAAACTATTTATAACGCAAAAACATATGAACAAAGTATCATTCAATTCGGATGCAATTATTTTTTGGATCACGTTCATATCGGCGAAAGAGATTGGAGCTTGGTCGCAAATAAATAAAAATACGTTGTTATTATACTCCTGAAACAGTACGTAGTATAATTATTATTTTATTTATATAAGCATAAAATTATTTTACAACTATTGTAAAAACGTGTACGTAGAGTCAATACCAGACGTTCTACAACGATATGTTAAATCACCTTGTTCTTGGTGTCGGATGCTAATCCAACTGTGGCCAAATACATTTTTACACTTTTTATTGATTCCGTCCAATAAACGAACAACATAGAAAATCTGCGTTCAGTAGAACTAATCATGCATTGCCTATACATTCAGTGTTCAAGTATACCAACAAACTTGAAATGAAGAAAATTATCTGCGCTACGGCATAGGTAGTCTTAATGATATATTAATTTTCGAACGAGTAATAAGTTTTTTGCTTAATAATATTTTTTACAATCATTGCTCGTTTGAAAATTGAAATATCACAAAAAAATCCAAGTGATCGTTCACACACCGTTATTTATTTTAAGTTTGATAACACGCGGGTTGACTTTAACGTGTAGGTAGCACAAAATGTTTGTTACACGGAGGCAACGCGTGCGGCGTCCTCTTGACTTCCTTGTATTTTTTTTTTTTTTTTTCTGCCGGTCGGACCATCGACTCCGGAGGGACTAGTCTCGCAACGTCTTCCCCGTTCCCCCCCCCTCCCCGTCATAATCGCGCAACGGTACTGCGGCGCAAACGTGTACGGGTATTATTTAATGTTAATCAAACGTATTGGATTTATTTCAAACGAACAGCGGCGGCACGTTCGGCAACCGGATCCCTCTAGCCGGCGGAGACCGGAACAACAACAGTGTTGACGAGAACGTTCGACGGCAATGCGAGGCGAAAAAGAGCGCGAACCAAGAGGTGTTTTCTCGCCGCCCGTTACGCCGGCACTGCGCCCGCGCGGTTGGCAGCACGATGTTCGGTGGCGGCGCCAGTGATCGCGACCGGACGGCTCCGGTTTCGGTGTTCTTCTACGTCCGACGGTATCAACGTGTTCCTCCCGATCCGTTTCCACACCCGTGTTCGTTATCATTCGCTCCGACGCCAGTGCTCCGTGCCGCCGCGAACGCCGTTTGTACGCGCCGGCGCGACGGCGTCATGATGCGGCGAGCCGTCCACCGTCGCACCGTAAGTACACGATCGACGCGAGACGGATTTTATCTACGGCCGTAGACGCGTTGCGCCTCGGATCCATTTGGATTTGTGGACAACGTGTTTGTCGCTTTTGGTCTGAAAAAGTTTTCTTTCGTCTCGGAAAAATGTCTGCGCCCATCGAATTTTAATGGAAACGTGCCGTGATCGTAACCACCGTTATTGAAACCGTTGTACGGACAGTTAAGTGTGAACGTTGTATAATTTTTCGTTGACATCTGGTAGGGAGTTTTCTGTTTTTTTTTTTTTTTTT
>NW_020273594.1:1359-11342 GCF_003268045.1 Sipha flava | reverse complement strand
AAACACTAATTTTATTATATGTAAATATAAAATACAAATACAAATAATTAAATAGATATTATATTGAAGTTGGTACCTATATGTGATTTAGTTAGTTTAATAAGTCCAATAGTTCTAAGTACGATCTTATCATCAATAACATACTGCAAATTTATCCCTAAAAAAGGATCTATTAAGTCTTGTGACCACATCAATTTACAAAGAAATTAGTTTATTTTGAATTTCTTCAATGATTTTGTTTCTCAAAATAACTGATTCTTCATTCACATCCTTAATAAAACAAAATATAAATGTCAAAATATCAATAGTAATAATAAGTAAAATAACAATTATATTAAAAATTTATAATAAGTTATCATTACTTACTAATAGTACTTGAGTTTATAGTGATTTTTTTTTTTCAATCCATTAAACTATAAGGTCTTCCATTGACTGTCACAAGTTCTACATATGCATTGATTATAGTTTTTATATCGATTATTACTTTTATAGAAGGCTGCAAATATTGTAACATAGTGTGCCGATCCAATTTAATAATTCTCAAAAAAAAATTTATCAAAAGAAAACTATTTACTTTTAAAATAATTTACAACAGACTACAATCTGAGGGAGTTGATTCAAACCCATACACATTTACAAAAATAATTCTTAATCTACTTACAATATTGTGCTGTTCATTTTGAAGTTGGTGGTCTGCAATGTTGAGTTCTTTTCCTTCGAGAGTTGTGGAAGTGATCAGTTCCCACGGTGATTCGTTGAAGAATTGCCTCTTGAATTTGAAGAATCCTACCGACTGCGCCAAAATTTATGTTGCGACCCTTGTGTTCAAATGAATCGTACAATATTGTTGATAAATGAAATAGATATTTATTTAAGTTCAAGAGAAATCACATAGATACGTTATAAAATGTACGGAGTGGAGATTCCTTGTGCACACCTATATGCGTCAGAGGGCTCGGAGCGATAAACTCGTAAGTCTTAACGGTCGGCAATGTACATACGGACAGAGTCCGTGGAATCTCCAATGGTGATGTGTGGGTGACTTGAGCTGTGGAATCTAACTGGTCTCTTGTCTCTCACCCTTCGATATTTATGCTGGTCCTGTGACTGCTAAGACACTGCTGTTTGGTATGAAATCGTCCCGGACGTCACGTACATCCTGTGGCCATCGGATTTCTACATTTGATAATTAGCCATTTGTACGCGCCCTGGGCTGCATCATAAAAATATGATGTTGCACTCTTGAATAATTATTATTTTGGGAACGACATTTTACTGGAGTAGGTTATTGTGTTAATAGTTGTATTTACATTTTAAAAACGTACTTAATTTCTAAGGACATTTCCTTATACAAACGTGACGATTTCTCTTTAACATTTATTATGTGAAGGTGGACACGTACACAATATTTACGTGTCTTACAACAATAGTATGTGACTCCTTATTAGCATCACTTCTTATTTTATCAGCCACTTTAGTCTGTGAAGCAATATTATTTTTTTCTTTCATTTCATACAGATCAAATAACTCACTATGAGTACTTAGATGATTTTTAAGTTTGTTCCATGATTACCCTAAAATACAATAAAAATATTTTTTGTAAATTATACGGGAACTAATTATATAGGACTAATTGACAATACAATTTAAAAGCACATTTTTACATTTTGGGGAATTGAAAAGGTCGTCTAGTTTCTCAATAATACCGAGACAGTTTCTAATTGATAGAATATTTGATGCTCTCGAAACTGCTAAATTTAATGTGTGCGCAGCACAATGAACATAAATGGCTTTTGGATAACTTTCTCTAACTATTGCTTGAACTCCTTTATATTTACCATTCGTACTAGATACACCATCATAACCTTGTCCAATTAAGTATTCACAATTAATACCACAACTTTTTAAACCCGAGTACATAAAACACATTAAAATGAATTTGTAATTATCAATAAATTATTTATATTGATTGTTTTGATAAATAATTTCTATTTATTATAGCTGATGCCAGGTGAGGTCTTGTTAAACTGTGAATAATTTCAAATTTTAAAAACGTTCATTTAACACATTGTTATTGTCTGTAAAACAAATGCATAATGTCAGTTGTACTTTTGTAGCAATGTCTGTTGTTTCATCAGCTAAAACTGCAAACCCCTCAGCAGCTTTCCCAACTATTCCTTTGAAAATTAATTAATCACAAATACAAACAATTTTATTTTGGATCTTTAGTGATATGTATTTGTAACCCTGTTCTTCTTCAAGAATATTATTCAAGAAAGTATCACCATGGGATCTATACTTTAATATTGCCCGAAAGTTATCTTGGTTTTCAAATTCTACAATAATAAAAATCAAGTTAATAAAATTAATATCCAATAATTCAAAATAAAAAATACAATACAAATTACCAAGTTCCAATAGTTCCAATTTATTTTTCCAGAATCGAGATGTCCTCTGAGTGCAATTTCTTGTCGTCCACATAATACTATACACTCAATTATTGGAATTAGGCGACATCTGTTCAATTTAAATTGTTCTGTCCTATTTGTTTCTAAATTTTCAACTATGAAAACTTGTTTATGATCAAGTATTGACAAAAAATGGTTAGCATCTAATTGGGAATGATTTCGAAACATCTAAAATTAAAAAGAATATGTAATTCTTCTATTAAATACAGAAAATATAATAATTTTAAAAGTGCATATTATATAATTAATCTATAAAATATATAAACAGAAGATAATAATAATTGATATAATAAATACAAAAAAAGTAATTTAACACCTCTTGCTTTTTCTGAACATTTTTTCTATAATTAGTCTAAGACATAGGACTGCTTCTCTTGTTCCTCTATTTTTTTTTACCCAAACTGATCTTCTGTAACATTATCTTCTATTTTCTTTTCTATCCTTTTATGTATTCTTTTTGTAAGAATTTTTGATGCATGTGATACTAGGCTTAGTAGCAAGTTGGAGTATGTTATAACATGTATACATTTTCTACTGCACTTTAAATGGAATTATAGAAATACAAATACTATTTAAATTATGTAGGTACATTTAATTTATAAAAACTGCTGGGTGCTTCAACTCCCCTTAAAATTTTTTTTATTTGCGCCACCGAACACAATGTTTGGAAATAATACATTTTTAAAAAACAGTAATTATAATGAAATTGCTTAAACAATATATATTAATCAACAAAAAAAAAAAATAATCCGCTTTATTAATATACTGGATAAAATATCAATGAATTCATATGTAGGTTACGTACATTCAAATATTAAAATCAGACATCGGGATGTATTTTTAATATTCCATTGTATTGAAATAATAATTTATGCACTTAATAATATCAGTTATTGAACAATTATTTAAAATAGAAAAACCCTCACCATATAAGCAAATGACGTATAGATTTACTATGAAATATGAGTAGCACCCTATGATAGTTGTCTTTAATAATTTCCTGACGAATAGTTAAAAGAAAATCTTTTAAATTGTGTACAGTCAATAAACTACATATTGTCGTCACTAGTAAATTATTTTTATTGCTGATAAACATTATAACGTACAATAATTATTATTGCACATACATATTTGAAGAACTTTATATGGAAGCCTTAAAGATAACCGTGAATTGCACAGAACAACAGTGCCAGCGGGTATCCAAAATTTTATTGTATACAAATAGATACATTAATAATACTACATAATATAATATGACACAGTGCCAGACAAAATAATATAAGATGCATTATTTTGAATTTACAATGCATAAATATAATGTGTAATGATGAAGAACACATATTTTTATTTATAAATGATGCCAAACTAAAATTCAAAAAAAATTTGCCGCCCTGTGCAATCGCACAGATCGCACGTGCCTTCTATCCCCTGAATATAATTACGTACAAATATAACAATATATTAATATTTGAACTATTTTAAATATCAAAAAAATAAAATATTTATTATAATAAAATTAAGTAAACATTGATGTAATTCAATTTATAAATTTAGAGTGTTAATAATTTAAATGAATATTGAATGGAAACAATTTACTTAAGTAATAGAACAATTATATTTACACATCCGAGAATACTAAATTATTATAAGTTTTAAAAAGGTAATGGATTAAATATAGAAAAATTAAATAGTAGCTTTAAAAAACTTGATTATAATTTATTTAAATATATTTACAGTTGTTATTTAAAAGAAAGATGACATACCTGTATTTATGGGAGTAAGTAAGTACATATGTGTTTATCTTTCGTAAGTTCTTTTCACTCTGGATCGGTCCCTAGACTTCAGCTGTTTACTGTAATAAAATAAACAATGAAAATATTAAAATAATAAAGGATGCTTTAAGTTTAAAAAAAAAAAAAAATATGATTTTAGATTTTTTTAAATGTATTTTATATATTATGAACAAAAAAATTTGTAATAAATGTAATTAGTCAAAATGAAACTGTTTAACAAACCCACATAGAATATGACAAATTTATGTATATATATGACATAGATAATCTGCCTCATCGTTGCTAACCGTCATGGTTTGTCGCCAAAACAAATTATTTAAATGTATATGATTTTTATATAATAGTACAACAATTTATTTTAATTATAAATTCAATAAGCGATAAAATACTAAGGTCTGTTAAATTTGATACATTTTTTTACGATCTAGGACATTTCGGCGCGAGGTACGTTTCGGCGCCAGGTGTTATTATGGACATTCTGTCGGATGAATCACCAAAAGAAATCTTACCTTTGTTAGACTGGTTTGAAGAAAATTATATTGATAGAGTTCATAGGAATCGACGTCGAAATGCACGTTTTCCTCCAATCTGTGGAATTTCAACGAACGAGTTTTAAATAAAAATTATAGAACTAATAATTATGCAGAAGCCGCTAATAGACGACTCAATGTTCAAATGGGGGTTACTAATCCAACACTATGGGCTTTTATATCTTAAGAAAAATACAGAGTGGTCGGTATACTTTTTATTGCCAATTAAAAGCTGGTAAAAGCCCACCGAAAAAAACGAAAAAAAATTTTTGGATGTTGATAAACGAATCTTTAAAATAGTTAGCAATTATATTAATAGGGACATATTAACATTTTTAAGAGGTTTTGCTCATAATTTAAGCATGACACATTAATATACTACATGTTTAATTTATTATTAGAGTGACATATTGATATTGTATTATTAATTTTATATTTATTCTTTATTAAGCACTATATTATCATAACGACATTTAACATAACAGACCTATTTATTATTTATTTTATATTTTTTATTTATTAAACAGGACATATTGATATTTTATTAAAATTGTAAATTTTTTAACAATATCTATAAAAGTGAATTATAATATTAATTTTATAGAAGTAAATTTGTGTATTATGTAAATTAGTGTAATCCAGCACCGAAACATACCTCGCACCGAAACGGTCACGCCGAAATGGCCGCGCCCAAATGTCCGTATCTAATTTTTTTATAAACCCTCATTTATGTTTCTGTTTCAAAATAATTTTTACTGAAACTTTTAGGCTATAGCGCTTGTTTGAATATTACTATGTACAAATATAACAACGTATTGTAATTTGAAACACGGCTAAAAATATTTATAACTTACAATATATTATAACAATTAATAATATTTATAAATATTTCTCAATCCCGATAAAAAAAGTATGCCAAAAATGGCTTTGTCTCCTGGTCCCCGGCTGCTGGGGAAAATATATAATAAGTCCTAATTTTACATATTTTTTATATAATTACAACATAATAATTAAAAATTATTAAAAACATTATGCTTTCAATTTTTAATAAAAAATAAGAAGAGATATTGGGGATATTGGGGTTTAGAGACTACTCAAGCAGGTGAAACCCGTGTAGATATACTGAATAAGCACATTAAGTTGACAATCCAACATTTCTAAACGAAAAGCATTAATTTACTGATTGGAACTATGGTGATATTTAATTTATTCTTTCTACAATGATTATTTAAAGTTTAATCATTAAAACACAAGATTTAAAAATTGAAGGAAGTTCAAATACAAGGCAAAATTTTATTTGATGTGTTGACAATACAATAATTATTTTTGACAATAGAAAAAATTTTCATTTAAATTTTATAAAATTGTATTAGGGTATTAAAATTAAAATTTGTTTAATGTTACTTTTGAAATATTAATTAGATATTGATGTGTAATATTATTTATTTATATACGTATATGTTTTTTTTTAAATTTGTAATATATTTTGTGTAACGTAATTATTATTCTGTATGTTTTTTTAACTGTATAATTTAAAAAAGACCAGTATTAATCATAATATCCACAAACCAGTGCCCTCTCATGTACGATTGTCACATATGCCGAAAAATATTATTGGATTTTCTATTTCTACAAAAATTTGTTTGCTTAATAATACTAAAAATAATTTTAATTGTTAATAAAAAATAAAAAATTTTATCCTGGGTCTAAAGAATACTCATGCAGATGAATCAAATAAATATTTATTATAATAAAAAACAACGAATACTAATGCAATTAAATTGATAAATTTTATAGACTAATAATTTATATGAATATTGAATGAAAAATGGGTACTGGTCTAATTGACCCCCGCCAGGAAGGCAATTCCCCCTCCACTCAAGTTTAGTTGACGCCCGTCACTTACATTTTGTATTTTCGATAACCAATAATTTAAATAAAAATGTACGTTATACATTTATTAAAAATTATACATTATGGTAATAATAAATAAAAATAAAAAAGAATAATAAAAATTATGCAGGTGACCAAAACTCTGCTATGTCCTTCAACATTTCCTTAAATGGATCCCGACCGTTTAATTTACTCCGCCACATAAATTCTGACAAATAAGAATCTAGGAAGTTTCTCTTAGTCCCTCTACGTTTCTCTTTGTCCCATTTAGCACTTCCCCATATCCTCTCAACATTCTAACTATTATACATTTTATAACATCAAAAATACGAGAGATAGGTAGGTAAGTGGCGGGGCAATTGCCTTCCTGGCGGGGGTCAACTAGACCAGTACCGAAAAATGTTATTTAACTTATGAAAACATTTCATTTAAATGCCTGAGGCTACTTAATTATCTTTAGTTTTAAAAATATAATGGACTATATGAAAAAATATACTACAAACCAAAAAACAAAAATTTAATTAATTGTTTTCTGATTGCATTTATTATTCAAAAAATAAACGACGTACCTACCTGTATTAGTGTGAAGTAAATATGTATATGTTAGTCTCTCGTAATTTCATTTCACTCTGGATCAGCACATATATTTTGACTGTTCACTGTAATAAAGTAAACAATGACAATATTTAAATATTCAATTACGAATTTAGTTTTTTAAATTTTTTTTATACATTATAAACAAAAATTCGTAAGAAAGTAATTTGTCAAAATGAAAATATTATTGAACAATCGCAAATAGAATATGACAATTAAAATTGGACATAGATTATCTGCTCATCGTTGCTAACCGTCGTGATTTACCGCCAAAAAATATTATTTAAATTTAAATGATTTTTATATACGATTACAATAGTTTATTTTAGTTATAAAATACATTATCCGATGAAACACTAATGTCTGTTAAATTTGAAATATTTTATATACACTCTTATTTAAGTTTCTGTTTCAAAACAATTTTTACTGAAACAATTAGGCTATAGCAATTATTAGAATATAACTATGTACAAATAAATATAACAATGTATTGTAATTTGAAACACGGATAAAATATTAAAAAATTCAATTATTATAAAACAATAAATAATATTTATAAATATTTCTCAATCCCGTTAAAAAAAGTATACCAAACGACTTAGTTTTCTGGTTCCTGGGGATACTGGGGGAAATATAAAATATGTCCTAATTTTAAACATTATTTATATACTTACAATATCATAATTATATATTATTAAAAACATTATACTCTCAATTTTTAATAAAAAATAAAAAGACGTATCTTGGGGTCTAGAGACTACTCTTGCAGGTGAAACCCGTGTGGTGGTACTGAATAAGCAATTTCAATTGACAATCCAACACTTACAAACGAAAAGCATTAATTTACTGATTGAAACTATAGGTGAATTTAATTTATCCTTTTTTCAATGATTATTTAATGTTTGATCATTAAAATACAAGATTTGAAAATTGAAGAAAGTTTTTATATACGACAAGATTTTATTCGTTGTGTTAACAAAACGATAATTAATTATGACAATAAAAATAAATGATTTATAAATTTTATAAAATTGTATTAGGGTATTGAAAATTTTGATTTGTTGAATGTAATTTTTGAAATATTAATTAGATATTGATGTGAAATATTTTTTATATATATATGTATATTTTTTTTTAAATGTGTAATATATTTTGCGTAATGTAATTATTATTATTTATTTTTTTTAACTATATAATTCAAAAAAGGCTAGTATTTATCATAATATCCACAAACCAGTGCCTTCTGGTCTACGATAGTCACATTTAAAGAAAAATATTATTCAAATTGCTATTTCTATAGAACATTTTTGCTTCACCTTATTTTTTTTGTAGCTTAAATCTCTAACATTTTTCATTAAAATCCTTAAATAATGCTAAAGCTGACACTGGTTGATTTACTGTGTATTATACTATAATTTTAGTTATTAATAAATATAAAAATTTTTATCCTGGATCTAGAGAATATTCATGCAGATGAACCAAATAAATATTTATTATAATAAAAAACAACGAATACTAATGCAATTAAATTGATTAATTTAGAGACAAATAATTTAAATGAATATTGAATGGAAATATTTTATTTAAATACCCGAGGCTACTTAATTATTTTTATTTTTAAAAAGGTAATGGATTATATAAAAAAATATACTAGAAACTAAAAATCATAAATTAAAATAATTGTATTATGATTGCCTTTTTTTATTCAAAATATAAACGGTGTACCTGTATTTTCGTGAAGTAAATAGGTATAGGTTAGTTTCTCGTAATTTTATTTCACTCTGGATCGGCTCATAGATTTAGGCTGTTTATTGTTATAAAATAAACAACGAGAATATTTAAATAATCAAGTATGCTTTAAGATTAAAAAAAAAAAAAAATATGATTTTAGTTTTATTTAATTTAATTTTATATATTATGAAAAGAAATTTTGTAATAAATTGAATTGGTCAAAATGAAAATATTTAACAAACCCACACAGAATATGACAAATTTATATATATTTATATGACATAGATTATCTGCCTCATCGTAGCTAACCGTCGTGATTTACCGCCAAAAAATATTATTTAAATTTAAATGATTTTTATATACGAGTACAACAGTTTATTTTAATTTTAATTTTTTTTTTATTATTATTATTGATCATTTATTTACAATTCGGCTGCTGTAGCCATTAGTTAAGTTTTTTAAATTTTAATTGTTTATACATATAAATATTGTTTTTTTAATTAGTTTGTAAAGTCCGGTCTTTTTAAGAAAAGGAATGAGGTCAACGTTTATTTCTGGTCCGATGTTTTCGTATAAATTTGTAGAAATGCTGTATTTTATTCTTTCTGAGTGGTAGTCTGTTATTATGTGTCTTATTGTTAAGTCTCGTTACATGAGGTGCAGATTGTTTGTTCTTTGTTGTCCATTAGATAACCGTGTGTTAGCCGGGTGTTACCGATTCTTAATCTTTTAATTATTATATTTATTTTTCTTGAATTGTCTATTTGTGGCCATGAATGTATGTTTTGTTTATTTCCTTTAATTTTGTTTTTTGTTTTAACCAGTGATTTTGCCAAATATTGTATGTGTTCATTGCTATGTTTTTTTTTTAAGTCTAAGAATGTTAATTGGTTGTACTTTGGGAATTCTGTTGATGTAACTGCATTTTTTGCGTGTCTTTCAGCTTCTTCGTTTCCATTTATATTGCAGTGACC
>NW_020273594.1:0-1349 GCF_003268045.1 Sipha flava | reverse complement strand
GTACAATAATTGTACAATTATTGTAGAATGTACCGATATTCGATAAAACTCCAATTAGATAAGGTCGACCGCCACGCGCCGATGCTATATAGATTCTATTAATGTAAGTATGTGGGGCCATACGTTCCATTATTGTTAATTTTAGTATTTAGCTAAATTTTTATTATCTGTAAAATTAGTATTTATTTTATTAGGTATAAATTGTATAAAAAATTACATATTAGTTCGGCCCAGTGTGGATGTGTATATTTTTAAGTATTGACTATTGAGTAGCTACTATATCAAACTCTGTAATTATAATAGTTTATAAACAAAAAAAAATTAATTTAGAGAGGAGGGCCTACCGGGATTTGCCCGGTATCCCGATGGGCATATCCGCCACTGACTATACTTAATGTTAAACTATTGATTGGCTTAAAAAAAAATAGTTCAATTTTATCAAAACATTTAACAACAAGTACATTCTTAGTAATATTTTCAATTTTAAAAATATTCAATTTATTTTCTTTGGATTTAAATCCAATATAACAGTTAGAACTAGAAATAGTATTAATTTCAAAGTTACTCATTATCATAATTTTAAATTGAGGACCAGAACACTGCTCGACTAATGGCCCATCATCATGTAGTTTTTTAAACACTATTTCGTTATTGGAAGATAATGAAATTTTAGGCTCGGTAAAAGTTAAAAATTCATCATACCTCTTGACGACTTGATTCAAGGACCTTTCAAATTTGCATACCATTTTTTTTAAACGTTTCAAATAATTTTCAAATGGAAAACGTGAGCAGTTATCCAGAGTTCTATATTTACGGTAATCGTCAGCTATTTGCAACAACCCATGAATATTTTGATTTATAAATTGTTTTCCATATATTTCACCAAAATTATTTTAATAATCGTTCAGTAAAATTAATCAGATTTGTGTCTTTATTTGGTGTTAAAAGAATTCTAAAGCAAACACGTAAGCATATAAAATATGAGTAACATGGTTCACTTATATCATTTTTTAAAACAATCGGACCTTTATATGGATGGAATAACCTATACTCTGTAGCCTTCCATCTTAGAATTTCTGTAAGGCTTTTAGGAGTTATAGAAAAATCATAAGTCATATTAGGTTTCAGAGGGATAAAAGATGACTGGCAATATTTCGTACTTTAATATTTTGTAAACGTACAGACAAGGGGGGAATTTTTTGAAATGGCCTAACCACAATAAAATAAGTTTTTTGTTACTCCTAAACACACACGTTGCATATAGTCAAAAGGAAAGTCATTAACTATATCAATGTTAGGAACTTCAGTAATTAAAGATATTTTATCCGTTACATGTTGTTCTTCATAAA
>NW_020273593.1:82941-254158 GCF_003268045.1 Sipha flava | reverse complement strand
TTTTTCACTTGTACGAGTTATATTGTAATAAATTTGTATTCGTATACTTTTACAAATTAAAGTTATACTCGTACAGTATCATCCTCTTTTTAATCCTTTTTGTAATAAATCTTCAAGAATATAAAATAACTAACAAAATAATAGGATAAACACATATCAACGTAACAATATGGTTTTCCTCAAAGATTGTATGAACCTTAACTGCACGTTCAGACGTCAATAAAAGATTGAATAAATTGTTCGAGAGCGATATTAATTGAATTAAATTAAATATGGCCTTGTACTATAATTATTTATTTGTTGGCTTTAAAAGTTATTGGTTCATAAATTAACCTTACTTATACTCGAATGGAAAAGCCTTTGGAGTTGTCAACAAAATCACAATAGGATTTATTACGCATTTACGACACTCTATTATAACAATTATATTATTGCGCTAATATATATTATTATATGCATG
This sequence comes from Sipha flava, assembly GCF_003268045.1. Taxonomy (NCBI): domain Eukaryota; kingdom Metazoa; phylum Arthropoda; class Insecta; order Hemiptera; family Aphididae; genus Sipha; species Sipha flava. Next base: position 253,698 of record NW_020273593.1, on the reverse strand, counting down.
GTATAATAAAAACACGCAAAATAATTGTTATTAATATTTTAAAATCAAAGAGCCTTTATCATAAATCTAGTGTTTACGTAAATATACTCCAGTATACTTATAATTAGGGCCCCTACAAGATAGAGAGGGCTGTTGGACTTGGAAAACAGCTGCCCGTCTATATTAAGAACCCGAAACAGAAAGTTTCAGTTATTCACTGAAAATGTGGCAAAGATCAAGAATGATTAAACTTACTTACTCTTTCATTATGTATTGGCTTCAATAATACATTTTGGCAATGTCATAACTGAGTTACCCTATGAAAGTTAATAACATAAAATGTTAACTTAAAAAAATAAATATATTAAACATATAAGTAAAACTTGTGTTTTTTTTCAATTTAGATAATATGTAATAAAAAAATAAAAACATTATTATTATCAAAATGCTTATAAATCTTGACTTTTAATAATTTATAGTACATTTAATTATTGGAAGTTTTGTAGAGTGCTTAGACAAACATTTAGTATAGGGGTCCAGAGTTTGATGTGACTATAAATGACCAGTATAATTTAAGAATTTTGTAGTACGGTGAAGGTCAAATATAGTTAAAACGAATACAATATATTATACACGGAACTATAATAAAAATAAGAATTTTCCGTGTTAGATAACGATTAATTAATCGCCAAATGTACAGGTTCATTTAAATATATGTATTTAAATTTCCACGAAAACCAGGAAAAAACATTTAAAACCGTTCAAGTTGAAACACATACCAGACAAATTTCTCCGACAATTGTGACAAAACCGGACGTGATACGAACACATGCCACGACTAATTAGTCGATATACTTTCTTTTATTCAAAAGAAACGCACAATTATATGCAAGAAAAATAAATCTAATGGATTTCGATTGTTATCAGTGTTTTAGGAAAACCTAAAGAACGGAAATCTATTTTCATATGCGAAAATATACACATAATAATAAATATCATTCAGCACTTACATAAATGGTATATTGTATGTTTTATTTTGTAGAATTATGTTTAAATATATCAAAAATAATATTACATTTACGTTTATAAACAATCTAAGCGAAATATGAGCATCTACTAATTATAAGTATGATCTTCACTATTAAAAATTATACAATACTGAAAAAGTACCTTTTTTACATAACACTTTATTTTCTGTAATTCAATGCACACTATAAAATAAAAATGTCCTAATAATGTTATTATAATAAAGAATTTATAATCTTATGATTGATTACATATTTTTTATATTAATTTGTATAATATTTATATTGACATATGTATTAAATATGCGTTATACGTTAGTTATGAAATAAAGATTTATTTATAATAGTTTCATATATTTTATCACAAACCTATTAACTAATTTATTTAATAGGTCTACGTATTTTATCTACAAAGCTTTTCATATATTTACATTATCATGTTAAATCTACTAATGATTTTTTTAAGGAGTTAAGAGCTTCTTGAAATTTGGATATACCCATGTTATTAAAATAATTATATTTATATCATGTTTTATTTGTTCACAATAAACCCTAAAATCAGTACACCTTACTAATAAAACAACAATAATAGTACTTAAATAATACATTTAATTACCGTAACATTACAATATTATGACGTATATTTTGTAGGTACCTGCCATTACTTGAATTTTGAATCATTAGTTCAGCCAAGTGTTCATTTTCGCGCAGACATCATCAGTTTACAGTTAAGTTAACCACCGTATTCGTTCCGATTGTGAAATACCAAGTACTGCAATTAAGCGCTATAAGTCACGAAACCGACAAGGTATCTAGTCTATCTCTTTATAAATCGATCATAATTTTTGAAAAATACAAATCACATTGTTAAAAACAAAACGTTTATAAAAAAAAAACCTAAATTAATAAATGTATGTAATCACAAAAAATGTCTAGAAAATAGAGTTCAAAAGCTAATAATGTTAATGCACATTTAATTAAAAAATTAATATTTGCACATTGTATATTGAAATTATATGTAAAACATTGTAGTTCAATTCTTTAAATTACATCAAACTGCATTATTTTATCAAAAAAAATAATAACACACCTATACTTATGTATACTTTTTAAATTGCTTTTTATATAAAATCCAACTCTTTTTTTTCATACTTAAAACATTTAGTAAACCATTCATATAGTAATTGCTAAAAATGATTCATGACAACTACAATTGTGATACGATAAGTGAATAAAAAAATTCATAGTATTACTGAGGATTTTGTGAAACTTATTTAACTCATTTAAAACGAAAAATAAGACATAAAAATTAGTTAAAATGATAACACAAAATTCATAAATATTTTAAACTAAATCTTTCTTAATAACATACTTCACCTTGACCGAATGATAATATACAAACTCTCTGATTTGGTTTAATGATAAGACAGAAGAAGAAACGCCTTCACGCTTTACCACAACAAATGTCCTTCGTTCGTCTTAAAATAACGAATGTATGCTTATCCAACTGCATAGATTTTATTATTATAAGATCTAGTTACTATTGGATGGTGCAAATAGAAAAATGTTGAGAGGAACTTAAGCTCAAATATTTATTTAATAAGTATTAATTTACTGACTCCCAAAATCAATTTGTTTTTTCTATATACCTAAATAAATATTACATCATTTTCAAAAAATTGTATTAAACAATTAAATTAGAAAAAAATAATAATTAGATAGCTTTAAAATAAAATTCCTTACTGATTATTTTTACCTAGTTTTGAAATTTTTTTTTTTGGGCAATAAATCTACATTAATAATACTACTACTACTACTACTAAGAGCTTCTATAACTGATTATTTATCTATAAAATGCATTCTTTTCCAAACTTCACAGACAATTATCAAATGCAATGACTTATTATGGCTTTATGAAATGTTTACAAACAATACGATGAACAAATATCCGACCAATTTATTTCTTCGTATTCGTTTGTCTGATTTTACCCAAAATATTGACAATTTACGTCGATTGTATTTTTTCGTCAAAAATAATAATAATTTTACAAAATAAATTAAACTATTGTAAAATATAAATCTATATTGATATATTTGAGCATGATATAAAAATAAATGTATAACGATTTAGATATTTATATTTAAAAAAAAAAAAAAAAAATCATCGTTATAAAAATATAGAACCATTTGTTATTATATTGAGACGAAGACTTGTAATAGTTAACCTGACCCAATGCTTTAAATTGAAAATAAACCTAAGAAATGTAACAATTAAAGTTGGCCTTAAAACCAACGACGTATAAACAAAATATATTATTTATAAGTTATAAGTGTGTTAATTACGTCAAAACCATTTTAAATTAGACCAATATACACTTTAGAATAAGTATTTTTAAACACAAACATAGAGTACTTATGATTGTATAAAACTTGGCCTGATTTTATACCGTAAAGTATTAATTTTTTTAAACTAAAATAGTAACATCCATAATTTAAAAATGTACATACACTGATATAGTGTTTTACCGTATACCCGCTTTAAATTATGTTTAAATTATAAAAAAAATAACTTATAGAAATGAGAATTCATATATTAATATACACATAGATAACTTCAATGAGTATATAAATAATTTAAACTATATATAATAAACAATAATATATAGACAAATACTGTAGGTGTAAATCTGTTTTTTATTCATAGTTTAAGGCAACAATAGAAATTAAGACAACATACAGTTTAAAAAACATTTACTATCTTTATTAAACATCTTGATCTAAAATCAGATAAAACTTATGAATAACTGCTTATACTTTATTAATGCGTATTATATGAAATTCGCCTGAATAAATACTACGCACAAAATATATTATATTACACTGTAGTATTACCATATGAATCAACATAATACATACTTGGTGTCCTAAAAAATCAAGACATATACATACCTAATCAAGTTGATGATCTAACATAGATACTAGTGTGTAAAATACCTAAAAATTTTAAAATAGGAAAAAACTAAACTACCAAACAGCTAAATGAAAAATGTCCATAGGATAACTATGTAATTTTTTGTCTATTAGACCGTTACATCAATAAAATTGCTTATAAGATTACGTATATCAATGTATATATGGTAATGATTTTCCAGGTGCGGAACAATAATTAGATATACGTAACATGACGTTGGAGACATTGCAACAGAGACATTTTTGGAGATTTTATACTGCATCGAAATTCGTATAACGTGATATAAATTGTCCTCAATAATATACATTTTAAAAATAGATACAAAAAATTATTTTTATAAGATATGTTATACATAACATACCTATCTATGAATCATCTATAATAAAAATATTTATTTCAAATGTGTAGCATATAACATTTTATCAGAATAAAGTCGTTAGTTTTTAATTATTGAAAATTAGATAGATATATATTTTATAATTCTCATTATTATTACATTTTTACAATAAAAAAATTATTATTAATATTTTTATGTTCTAAAATACCTATTTTCTAACTAACACATAAATTGAATTTACTAATCAGCGATTATTAACAAATATTTATATTATACAAGAGTATACCTCGATTTTCTTATATTTTTTGATGATATCAATATTATTTTTAATAAGTTCTTTGAGATATCTTAAAATCATAATATATTATCCTGTACATTCTTTTTAACCTTGTTCGTATTCTTCAAAATCACATAATAGATGAATATAATATTGTAATATGATTTATTTTTTTTGCAGAATCACAACTGAATCCTAGTGAAATAATGATTATTTTCATTATCTTTCATATGGCATATAATAAAAAACAAAGAACATATCTACCAGGCTCAAGGCTATGAAATTAATCGATATTCATGAAAAACTTTAATAATAATTATAATTGCATGAATTGAAACAAATATATAATGTCTATCTCATGTCTATCATATCTATCATATCTATAATGTCTATCTCTGCACAAACTTATATCATACGGTACTTTTAAAAGCTACGAATTTTAAAAAATAAATAAATATAATTTCAGAGAAGTATAAATTAATCTGTATTTATTGTTTATTGAATACAACTAAAAAATTATATTCCTTTTCTTCTTAAAAATAAAATAGATACATTATCACACTAAATTTTAAATTTTTTTCAAATTGTACTAAATATACTTGGTATTATTTATTATTAATCTTATTATTTACATATATATTACTTATATATAATAATTATTTAAACATATAATTTATATATTTAATATATATTATATTTTACTTAGATAACATCTTACAAGCAGTACACCTAATAATACAATTTTTAAAAACTATTTATTTTTGGTTATATAAATAATTATTTGTTTAAGACCTAAATATTGAAACTTCAATATAACAAATGCATTGATAATAAAAATTGAATGCATTATATTTTATTTTATTTGTATTAATATATCAATACATATGTAGATACAAATAAACCTAAAGATTGACTGTGCGTTGAATATAAAACGTGTTTAGAGACGTATCTATTCATACTCGTATTTATTGTTTCTACAAAAGTAAATTGCAGTGTAATACTCTGATAGAGAAGTAAATTTCTTTTGAGATTTACTTTTGCACTGTCATGCAGTTTTTAATTCTATTCAATAGATTTTTCAGTGTAGTCGTATGTTTTGTTTTGAGTACATCAGTATGCGTAACACAATTTGCTTGACAACCAAATATATTTTATTTATCCAACGGTTGTGACAGTGCAAAATTTAATACCCAAGCATTTTGTTACTTTTTTAAGTTAATCGACTGTTTTATAAAGTATTTGCTAGTACCATTTGTATAACATACGCCGACTCTTATAAACATAGTTACAAGCAAATAAATTATATTTATATCATTGGTACTTCCTACTTACAAAACATAGCTAAGACATATTTTAAAAGCATTATATGCGTCCAAACAACTTTAAAATTTACTTTATTAAATAATATTTATAAATCATTATAAAGCTTTTGTCACATTTTTTCATGGAAATCGATAGAAGTTGAGTCTTAATTTTTGATTAAATTGGATATTTTCTAATTTATTTTTGTAATATTCTAAATTAATTATTTTTTTTTAATGGAAATTTTTGTTAAAAAATATAATGTATATTTATGCTACAAATATTGTAGAAAAAACTTGATTTCACATAAAATTAGAATAGAATGGTATTAATTGAAATGAAAGAAACATATAAGTTGTTTCAAAGTGATTAGGTGATTCAAATGGATGAAGATTAATTAAAATCTAAAACAATGTAATCAAAATTAAATACTCATTAAACATAATAATTATTATGCACACATCGCATAAAACGGCTCAATAATATGATGTATAATATATAAAATATATATATGACAAATATATAGCAGTCGTTTAAGTCACCAAATCAACATTTCCGGAACGATCTAAAAAGAATATAGATAGACATGTCTAATACTTTTGAATAAATTATTACATCGAAGCTTGTAAAAATATTATTAATACATAAATATATAATAAACGTGCAGTCTTACAACACGTCGACCTCGATGACATACATACGGTCCACTAATGAACAGGAAAACGCAAATCAATCTGTGTTAATTCTACTAGTATACAATACATACTACTATGGAGCATGAGTTCATAATAAATAGCAACAAACAAAATATTATGTACCTAATAATATTCTATTTTATCGATCAGTCCGGTTGGAAATTGAGTTTGGCGATATACACCTAGTTTCTTTTAACATAAATTTGTTCAAAACAGCGCGAATATACCTCAGAGGATAGTTTGAGCAATTATAATTTCTAATCGTGTAACTACATTATGATAATGGTATTATACACGAATGATGGTCGTTTTAGTGACTACATGGAAATACTTCGATCGAAACTTTCACATGTGTACGGCGGTTGCGCGTTATTACGCTACAAATATAATCTATAGTATCATCGTGACACAGAAAGTGTCATGACGTATACGCGACGATAACAATGAGACCAATATGAAAATTTAAGTTTCTAAAGACTCACACAAGAAAGTTGATTTTCAGCAATGGAATTACACCTAAATTCTTTAGACGAGCGGAAACAGATCGCAAACGCGTGTAAATATTAATACGTTTGGTCGCGCGAATATTATTTTTTAAAAATTAGATGCCATGCCCATCGACTAAATGGTGTGAAAGAACATCAAAAACGGATACTACTCGTACGAACACAAGCCAAAATGCACGTGCAATGGACCATATTACAATATATACCACAGGGATTTGTAATTATATCGTAATAATGATAATAAATTCAATATTATCGTTGTTAAACTAACTTACCCGTTAACGTCCGACGGTATAGTGCCATCCAAACGGATCCATAACAAGACGAGCGTGATCTGGTCACGGATACGTTTTCCGGTTACGTTCCGTTGCAGCAGTGTTCTACAATATCGTCATAATTTCACAGGCACTCGATACGTTTGCGAGACTGCAGAGACTTCGAGAAACGAACGTGAACGAGAAAAATGACGGTAATGAGAAAAAAAAATTTCCGAAATCTACCGATGAGTTATTGAACAACAGGTAACGCACACCTGGTATAAGGTCGTACGAACGAGGTATCTCGCGCGGCGACGGGCAACGTCTGTAAAAATACGATACAATGCCGGAGACGTTGTATCCACGACGGTCGTTTCTTCACTACTGAGTGGCTGAATCGCACGGACCGTTGGCGGTGGCGCGGTCCTCCGGTTTCGCCGCCGTCTCCAACCGACAGGTCGTTGTCGCCGCCGTCTCGCCGAACGTTTCCGACCGCAGCCGAACCACGGTTGTCACGCTTTCACGATGTGTCAACAACACCACACGGGTACCTATATTTTATATTTTTTATTGATAGGCTGTGCCGGGGACTCAAACAGGACACGATACAACGGCGGCCGTGAGGACGAAAAAATGCATCCCTCCCCAAGCCTCTCCGCCCACCACCGATTCAATCATACTTGTGTAATCGTGTTCTGCGCCTGATATCTGCTACTAGGCATCTACTCCGCATGCATTTATTGTTTCGGCGCCACGGTCTCAAGTGCACCATGCGAACGGTTATTATTGTGCAACGTCGAAACGACGTCAATGCAAAAATTCCAACTATTTTCAAAAGTCACAGGGGTACGCTTACGTTTTTAGTGTCCCGTCGATGGGCGGTAGAGAAAATCATTCAAAGGAAACGCGCGAATAAAATTATTCCGTAAAAACTGGTATAGCTAATTTATTGTCTTCCTGTTCGGAACACCACGCATATACGTAAAACATGCGTTCGTGTGCACATGACACGTGTAAGGACGTGAATACGCGAGAACGACCGCGGAAGTACAATAACATTTAAATATATTATGACATTGTACGGGCGAAAAGAATAGTGTCAAAAACCGCGTACTCTTATTTTCACTCACGTGAGTATAAAAAAAAAAAAATTAAAAAACAGAGTGCTGTCTGTTAATGTATGATACGTTTAACACGTGCCTATGTCGAATAGAAATCACTATAATTAATAGCGTGTAATTCGCATTTATAATTGCAATATGTATACAAAACGACGACGTCCCCGACAATAATAATCGCACCATTTTTTTTATTTTTATATAAACTATTTTGACGACTTGACGTTTAATTACGACACGAAACTACATATTATACTATTATAATGTAAAGTTATAATAGGCATATAAGCGTCAATCGTAAAATATTATATTATGTTGTACATAAAGACTGACGACAAAGATCTGTCTTTAATACGTGATTGGACATTTTCAATTAAAATTTCTATTTTGATACATAAAAACTTTTACATATATTTTCATGTACACTTCCCTCTATTGTACTTTAAAAATTAATATTTTCAGTTTATTTGACAGATAAAAGATTATTTTTAACATCGGGTTACTTATTAAAACGTATTAACATGTTCATAGGGAAATTATTCGTACAATTATTGAATGATCAATTAAATATTACCACTTGACGGGTTATAATGAATATTATAACGTATAAATAAATATACATATAATCCGTAACAGTTATTGTTGTTCGTACTGTTTTTGTTATAAATTCCCAACCAGCGTTTTAACGTGTTATAATATGCGAGTTTCGAAACGAATATTAGAGATATTACGATAGGACGTAAAACGTACACATCGGGAACAATATAATAAATATATACTTAGTGCGTATTTGGATTAAACGTGTGCACCATACAGGTGTATGGTAACCTACCTTTTGATAATATTTATTTTGTTCCGAAAATATAACAATATAATAAACAATACACACCTAGTAATATTGTTCCCCATTCTAAACAGAAAGTTAACTCCAGAAAAAAAATGTTCCTTATTTATCAATGATCAATTACTGCGCCCTTTAATAACTTATGCTTGTCCTATTTAGGGCGAATGTGCACTTACTAAGTAAGTGAACTTACTACTAAGAAAACTTCAAATATTTCAAAATTAAATCTTCAGAATATTAACAAATGTTCCATTGTTTGTAAAAAACTAAAATATTTACAAAGACTTCAAAATATCATACATCTCTAAGATCACATTAAAATGTTGGCTGATAACTTCTTCAATTCTATACAGAAGTCAACAGGATCAGTACTCTACCATTTCAACATAGAACTACCGCTCCAACGCCACCTTCAACATTGACACCCTCACGACCTAATTGTTTAAATAAATGTATGCTTAGTATTAAACCACTAAATCAATTTTCCACTACATCATGATAATTATAATTAATTTAATTTATTCCACTTAGCAATAAGAGAGAGGCTTAGTAGAAGCTGCAAAAGGCCTTAATGACCCATAAAGCAAAAAAGAAAAAAAAATTGCACTTAACAAAACTAAACATGTATATATTGTCATCATTAAATATAGATAGCGCAAGCTATGAATATATTATTGTATGAATAAATAATAAATAAAATAAACAATACACACATTCGTTTTTCGTAATAAAATATTATGTAATAATAAATTAATCTTGAAAACATATATCTTTTTTAAATTATCATCATTTTTTTTTTTTTTTTGATTATAGCTATTAGTTATATTCTGTAATGATACATGAATCAAACAATTACAATATACACTGTACACTGTCATCACAAAACCATTATGGCATACGAGTATGTATGGATATTTTAATGATAACAGACATAATATTGAAAAATGTCATATACATTTTAAATCCGTTAACCGTTAGAAATAATTAAATGCTAAATTAACAGAAATTAAATGAAATTTTGTAGGAATATATCTTACAGATATTACAAATATTTATTTATTTCTGTGTGTATATATATATATATATGCTGTATGTTTTAATGATTATATTACATATATCAAATTTAAAAAATCTTTTTTAGGGTACTTTTTAATTTTTTTTTTTTTAATTAGTTTAGTTGGAAAATTATGAAAAATTCTAAAGTATAATTATTATTTATTACATATAGATACATGAATAACATAATATTAAAATACACTTAAATTTGAAATAATACTTAATCCTTCTCGAGAACTATAGATAAATATAAATTTTTTATTTTTTATTGATTTTGAAATTTTTATAACATAATTTTGATTTTCTCACGTTACTCCTTTTCCTTTGACCAGTTTTACTATACGTTAAAATAACGTTACGCACCAACAATTAAACACGGGTATATATCTTAACGTTTTTACAAGTCACAAAATAATATTTAGCACAAGGTCTAAGGTCTAAATACAGTTAATTTGTATAAAATATACTGCGGTCGTATCACATTAGATACACAACAAAATGTGTATTATAAATCATACAATATCGTATTTTGTATCGAAACCACGAAAATAAATATTATATGGAATAACATTTGCATAATGTCAACACTTGGTATGTTATGAAAAGTCATAGTATTAATAATACATGTAGACGTTACACGTTAATAATTATTGCATGGCTGTGAAGTTTAATGGCGAAATAAAAATAAAATTAGTTAATAGGTATACTCGTACATAAAAAAAGCAAATAAATGACACAGCAAGTTGTATGCGTTGAAGAAATGCACGAAGTAGAAACTTAAAACGGTCACGGAATGGTTAAGTTTAAAAAATTGAAGATGACAATGTAAGATTACAGTGTTATATTACTATTTCATTTTTATAAATGAATTATTGTTAATTATAATTATCAATGAACAGAACAATAAACATATACCTATATACACTGCACAGTTGTCGTGGTGTTGAAATTAAACTATTTTGTGCTGCTTGATTGATTTTTTTTTTTTTTAACTTTACCTACAGGCAGTTACTAACAGAAAAATGATATCGCAACTATAATCTTTTATATACGCAAACTAGTTCTCAGGCGTCGCATGAATTGACGACTGAAATGCATAAAGAAATAATAAAACCTATCGGTTATTATAAACAGCAAGGACCTAAAAAAAAAAAATTCATTTCATAAACCAAAGAAAATATTTTCGACAGTTGTAATGAATACTTTTATAGTATGTAACCTATAGAATATTTGCTATATTGTGTGCAGTGTACTTAGAAAAATTCATCAATATAATGATAAAATGAGACAATTCGTATAGAGAAGTTGAAGGTCAAAACTCGAAATCATAATACCCTTATTTTATATTTTAATATAGAAGTGCTATATTATTGTACAATATAATATAAAAAAAACATAGAAATCATTAATTTTAATTTTATGATAAGATAACAAATTTTGAAATTCAATATTCAAATGAACAATTTTACTATTTTAAATAATATTTATATAAATTATACTATAATGTCTTAACGTAAAAATGGGCACATAAACAATCATGCAATTCAGAAGACAGTAAAAATAATCTGTTAAACACTGCAAGATCCGAGACATTGTTATTCTTAAGCCCAGTGTTGTGATATTTATACTATTTTATAATATTTTAAATTTTTTAAAAGCCGAAATAAATGAAATATAAAAAAGGTCCCTAAGTAAAAGTCAGTAAAATTATTGTATTCTAAATCAATGTTTGTATTTGTGTATTAGTAACTAAAATATAATAAAGGTAATTTATGAAATTCATCGGTTATACTGAAATAATACTACAAATTTGAACAATTCGCTCAAGTTAGTCCAAGTTAATTCATCTGATTCTTAAAACTTAGGTAAGACGATTTATATATTTTGTGTAAAATATTCATACCATAAAATATAAAATTGTTAACACTATATAATTGAATCGTAAATTTCGAAAAGAGCCCATCTCGAGTTTTTATCAAAATGGACATTGCTACATTTTTTTCATCTACACATATAGATCGATATTTTATGAGTAAGAAGAGCTCATATCTATTTTCTAATATAATAAATTAATTATTGTTAATTGCTAAAATAAAGAAAATCAGCTATTTTAGTTCCTTGAAAAATTTTAATTTTCAAATATGAACCCTTTTCAAAATTCACAGTTAAATTTATTTTTAAATTATAATTGTGATTAATTAACTTTACAAAAGATAACAACAGTTATATTCTAAAATTACAATTTACAGTTTCAGTGTGTTACAAATCGTTTTTAGAATAAAGTTATCCTAATGAGTAGGAGAATAAGGAGGAAAAATTTAAAATATTATTCTATTAAAGCATTAAATTGTGTTTGCGACAGTCAAAGAATATGTCTTTATGGTTAATTTGGTAGTACATAATTCACATGTATCAATTCATAGTGGTTATTGTCTATTGGCTAATATAAAGCTATATGACTCAGCAAAATATTTTTGGTCTCTTAGTAAAGCAATAAAAATGTATTGGTTTAACATTCTTGTATTATTATAAGTCCTTCCGTGTTTTTTTTTTTTTTAACTAAATTGATTTATTTTGTAATAAATAGATACACCACAATCCACAAATTGTCTACAGATTGGTTACTTTAGAAGTATAAATACCTCCTATATGGTTCAAAACAAATGATCAGTTTCGGGTCTACTACAAGAAATTTCAAAATAATTTACGTTTTCACTAAACACAATTTTATATTTGTTTTATATATTTAAACATAATATGCTATGAACCAAAAAATAATTCCAAGAAAAGAGAAATTGCGTAGTCTCTTTATTTTTATTACTACCTCTGATACAGGTATCTTATAATCATATCATTATCCATATTCCACATAATACTTAAACTTTTATACTTAACTAACTCGCATTGATAATATTAAGAACCTGTTATTATTAAAGAAAAGTAAAAAGTTTCAAACATTAAAACTGTTATGCTTGTTGAGCAAAAAGTCCAAGAAATAACATTACGAAAAACGAAATCTGTATGGGAAAATCGAAAACAATTGTTTTTGCTAAAATATTAATTTTACACGAAGGAAAATTATAATAAAATAAAATTATGAAAATGCCACAGTTGTAGACTTTCGAAATATTTTAACTGTACTTATTTTTAATAATCAACAAATAAAAAATCATATTTGATGTACAGATTAAAACTAAACTGATCTATTTTATGAAATTTAGATTATTTAATTAAATAATTGAAAATTGTATTTATAAAATCAATTACGAAAGATACGACGTATTGGCATTGAACTATTTAATCCTTATGTATTATCACGCTATTCGAAATAATTATTTTTCACTTAAAAAATAGCGAACTAAAATACTAAGCTTAATAAATAAAATATTTTGTATTATTATTGAAATAAACATTTTTTCTGAGATATTCAATCATCTTCATATTGTTACATGATGTTATACAAGCCATAATACACTATAATTTATCAAATGACATAAACTATTAGAACAGATGATTGGTCACTTGCAGTTTTCCGTAGTGTATGTAAGTTAATATTTTGCATGATAAATGGGCGTTCTACGAATTCAAGTGTCAAACGAAGAAACGATATTTATTGAAGTTTGGTTGGACTACACTTGCGCATGTCATTAACGTGAAAACAATAATTATCAAGTAAATTCGGAGTCTGATTCCCAAACATTTAGCAGAAAAGACCAAAGAAAAAAAAAAACGACTACTAACACTTTCGATAAAATATAATAGGTAGTGTACCAATGAAACAATACTAACGTACAACGGTAGCGCAGTTTTTAAGGACATTAAAAATTATTATTATTATTATTTTTATTTCTATTTTTACATTAACGGAATAGAAATAAATTAGGTTATGAGAACAATGCATGATGGTCGTTCGATAGACTACGATAGTTGAGAAGTAGTATATATGGTAAACAAATCTTTGATATAATTGTCAAATGCAATTTAGTATCTTCAGCATTTTTGAAGGTCATTTGCCGATATGTCAATCATAGGGAACGTAATTAATGAGAAAATAATGTAGAAGATTTTAAACAAATTAATTTGGAGGTCATAGTTTATTTCCAGGAATAATTGTCTGTTTCATTTTTCTCGTTAGTTAAATAATATTATTACATACAACTAGCAAATGCTTCGTTTTTGTACTATAAAAGTAATTACCAGCAGTAATTTTCCAAGTTTGTTTAATAACGTAAATTAAAAATAAAAAATTTAAATAATTTTTATGTTACTTAATTAAACTTTAACTTAAAAATTACGTTGTGTTAAATAGATCATAGAGCAGCATAGATTTGAGTACCCGAGTAATATGATGTAACAACAATAACATTAATTCAGGGAGAGAACACGGAAAAATTAAATTACTTATAAAATAGGAATTTTGTGATTTAGACATACCAAATTTGTCTACATTTCACGGAATACACTTGAAATAAAAGATAAATGTAATTAAAAAATATTATGAAAAATGTAAAAAAAACCTATACTCCAAATGGTTATAACGGATACCAATTTATTCTCGACAAATTTGTCAGCAAAATATACAAATAAAATAAAAAAAAATTTTTAATGTTTTTACACAACCAAACATACGTATATAACCTACCATACAATATTCTTCATAATATGAAGTATAGACCTAAAGTATACTTTATACATACTAATAATTTTTTTAAAATTAAAATAAATCGTTCTATATTTTTAATCAGTTTTCAGTATACTAGTAAAACGTGCAATTATGTTCAGTTTTTCTTTTGATAACACATTGTTTGTTAAAATATTTTTAGTAATGTAATTAAATCCGATAAGTATCTATTTTATTTTAATATAATATTGTTTTATTTACTATTATTCATATCGTTTTATCTAATCACCCGATAATCATAAATAATTGATTAACTGTGAATAATAAGTCCACGTATGACTTTTGTTTTTTATGATTTGAATACGAATAAGTTTTTATTAAAATTTAAATAAAATATTCATGAAGAATGATTTACCGTCAGCAATCGTTTAACAATAAAACAACCATTTGTAGTTATTAAACCTTAGCATCAAATATAAATAGTCGGAAAATGGATTTTAAAAAGGCAAAATTGCTCTTAATTACCCGTGTTGTTTCAGAGCGATATATTTGACAAACCGAAAACTTCCCGTTAACTAACATTTTTACTGTACGCAACATTTGTACTTTTATAATTTTTTTATATCTGCATGAAAATTTAAATATAATAATTTATACGAAATATTTTCAAAAATATAAAATTAACTAATATATTTTTTTATTGATTATTTTAGTATTTTTTTTTTTTTATATTTATTTATGTATAAATACACCTCGACTACCAGGGGGTTATTGGCGTTTGTGCGTGAAAAATTACATTTTGTAGTTTTTACAATACATTAAAATCAATTATATATAAACAATATTTAAAATATGATACAATAAGTTTAATATTGTGTAATTATCTGCTATGAATTTGAGTGTTCAAGTTATATTTTTTGAAATGGGTTCGTCTCTTTGAGGAGTTCCAGAAGCGAAGATGTTCTTTCTATGATTGGTGCTAGTATTCGCAAAGATTGTTGGGGAGCATTCATTTTAATATTATTATGCCATAGTAATTGTACAATTCATTTTTTATTTTATTCAGTTTATAATTAAATAATAGAAAAGGTACATTATAATAAAAGCTAGATGGTTAAAATAAACTGAAAATGATTTAACAAAAATACAAAATTTTATAAAACATTTAAAAACTATTATTTTAAAAAATACCGATCATTTTATAAATGATATACTATTTTTTGATTATTTTTCAGATTAGTGAATATCTTAGTTAGAAAATACATATTTAAAACCATAAATTAAGTTTAAATAATATATCAACAGCTTAGATTCAAATTTAATTACGGAATAAGTTCAATATATGGCCGATATCAAATCTAGTTAATTTTGAATCTCTAGCACTTTCGCTGTATTTAATATTTCTTCATAGAATGCTACAATTGCAGCAACGACTATAAGTATTATTATCGACATAGAAACATTATACAGTTTAATAGATGTAAATGAAAGTCTTTTAATTTATGATTATATAGTAACATTGATACCTATAAGCAAGTAAGTATTGAAACTTGTATAAACAATAAATATAATTTATACTTAAAAATGTATAGCAAATGAAGTGAAATAAATATATGAATAAAAAAATTTGTTTACTTAGTTATTTTTTAAAAAGTAAAAAATATTTTATCTATATTATTTTATTAAAATCATAAGTGTTTAATATCTATATCCGGTAATATATTAAAATTGCTAGGCAAATCTTTGCAATCTCTTTATTTATGAAAAAACAATATTTTTTATTACAAGGGAAATATTTTAAAATATTATAACTAAGCATTGTAAAATGTTTAGGAGGTACATGGAGTTACGAGTTAGATAAATTAATCACTAAATAACAAAAAAAAAAAAAAATGAAAACTCGTAATAACAGATGAGCGCAGAAAAATGTTTAGGTATGACCTTAAGTTACGGTTTGACTAATAAATAGCACTGAAAGAACATGAGTACACAAGAGCCTTTTTTTTGATCTTTGCCACTTGAAAGCATGAATACACATTTGCTTACTACTAACACGTTTAGTAAATAAAGTATAAAGTGTGGTGGCCGAATATTATAGTTTCACTTTTGATATACTCAATTATGTATAAATAATCTGTATATTAATTGGTACTTTAACCTTTAAGTTTAGTGTATTAATTATAAATGAAAAATTGCATTAGGTTATTTGTTTTACCATACAAAATAACTGAACCATATACCTTTTCTTGGCGACATTGTGTGTGTTACATTATTACGGAAATCATATACTCGTATTTTGTATTTTATGGTTCATCCTCATTACGTCATACGCTCATTTCATTTATTCGTATTACGTATTTTTTTATTTAAATAGACCGTTACGTTTTACTGTTTTAGTATATTGCATTCCATTCGTGAGTTTTATAAAATAATGTCTTTGGTAACACTATATCTCAATACTGTCTATGTGTTAATAACTGTTATCTATATTATAAATTGTGTTATAATTATTATGTAAAATGATGTAAACATTGTTGTATCAATATTCTACGATTAAACGCTATAATACATCAATCCCTTACAGTAATTTAAAAGCAGCCGATGAGTGCAGAGGTGTGCAATCAAATGAGTATATTTTGCAATTGATTCAAATATTAGCGGTCATGAAGCATCTGCGATTCGTGATAATCACAAAAGTAATATTTTTCGTGTATGTTGATAGCCAACTGACAAAAAAAAAAAAAAAATAAGTGAAAAGTTACTTAATCACAATACAATATGCATCATAATGGAACAATACACAAGCCACGAGAACAGGCGAATATTACGTTAATGCAACGGATCATATTGCAAATTATATAATACAACATAATATAATAAATTTACTTTCGGAATTTAATATTCGTCTAATTGTGGTGGGAAATCGTGCACGGGCCATTGTTTGAATTAAATTTTGACGATCATCATTTTTAAGTTATAATATAATACGCTGTACCAAAGAATAAAATATGTAAGTATACATTTGAAGCAGTCTTGTTTTATGATTTTTCATAAAGAGAGCAATGCGATTTTAAACTTCTTGTTAAGTTATTTTATATATTTTTATTTATATTTGCCTAGATACGATGAACATTAATCTGAATTCATGGGATATCACACAGTGTGATTCACACTATTTGCCAATTTTATTTTAAATTTATTTAAACTAGTTTGGACGAAATGGGAATCTTATAAAAACAAATTTTGGGTGAAACGGGTACCTAAGCGAAATGGGCAGGATCGTTTTTGGGCGAAACGGGCTATGCTCATATATACTCAATATGATTTATGATTTATGAGAAATATTTATATTATTAATTTATTTTAATTGTACTGTACCTCATCACCCACAGTTATTAGGTCTAAACGATTTGAACATTTAATTTTTAACTTTACTATAAAGATAACTCTACTATTTTAACGATACAATTACTTTTCAAAGAAACGGTCACAAATATAGTAAAACTCATACATTTATAATACAATTTTAAAAAACACAATAATAAAAATAAATATAAATTATTGATGTTAAATCCTATAATGTTTGAAAAATAATTAAACAGATTGAATGAAGAAAAAGTTATGCAATGTTTTATATGAAATACAAATACAATTTAATAGGTATTTGTTTAGTATAATTAATTTGCAAATTTCAAAAGAATCAAAATCTTTAATACTAAAGATAATATTTTTTTTACGATTAAAATTATTTTTGCTTGCCTCTATGTTCACAATAAACTATTACGATACGAAAGTATGTTTTTTCAACACAAAAGATTATGTTATCAATTTGTCATTATAAAAATGAAATATGAGTCAATTGTTACACTTGAACAATAGTCATTTAATAACAACAATACATAACTAAATAAATAAATAAATAAATAAATAAATATTTTTTTTTTTAATTTTATTAGAAATAAACAATCTATACAAGTAATGCATAATAAGCTTATGTGCTAAGAGAAGACATGACATGAAAAATTGAGTAAGAAGCCACCCACTGGCAACACTTAGCATGAATTATTTATATATGTTTTTTTTTTTTATTTTTTTCCCATATGTTGAGATTAAATGAATATATACATGTAACGAGCATAGTATATTTTAAATTTATAATTGTAGTAGGTCACGACACCATTTCCTTTTTAGCCTGCGCCTTGGATTCCCCGGGAGAGTTTGAGAGGAGAGGGTTTTAATAAGAGGATTTTGGTGGGATAGAAGTCGTGTGCGGTACCGCAAGTAAAATGATTGAGCTTCTTCATTGATGGTTTTTATGTGAAAGTCATTATGTAATGTTAGGTTAGAGACGTATGGTGGTGCATTGGACAGACGACGGAGAGCTAGGTTTTGGAATACTTGGATTTTATTGGTATTGGATTTTTTTGCTGAGCCCCAGAGCTGTATGCCATAAGTCCAAATAGGTTTTAAGAGGGTTTTGTAAATTAGAAGTTTGACTTTCAGACTTGTTTTATTATTTCTCGATATTAGAGGATTGAGGATGCGCATACGGGCGTTGAGAGTCAGTCTTTTGGTTCGAATATGATTTTTCCATGTTAGTCGTTTATCAAGATTGAGTCCCAGGTATTTTATTGTGTCAGATGTGGGAATTGGGATGTTGTTTAATGTAACAGTTGGACAAATTCCCTTCTTGAGAGTAAATGTAGTGTGACTTGATTTGTTTTGGTTTATTTTGATACGCCATTTGTCGTACCAGTTAGACATTAGGCAGAGATGGAGTTGCAGGTTTGATGAGGCGGCTACCGGATTTTCACTAATTGACAAAATTACTTTATCGTCAGCATAATCAGCCACCATGGTTTGAGGCGTGGTGGGTTGATCAGCGACATATATGTTGAATAGAGTTGGAGATAGGATGCCCCCTTGTGGGACGCCAGCATTGATTTTGGTTATTTCTGAGTATGCAGAGCGATAATGTACTTGAAAGTGACGATCGGTTAAGTAAGATTTGATAAGAAGAAAGAGCGGGTGGGGAAGAAAACTTTTGAGTTTGTAAAGTAATCCGTCATGCCAAACCCTGTCAAACGCTTGGGATACATCAAGAAAGACACAGGTACAGTAAAGTTTTTTTTCCAACGAGAAAGATATTGCATCGACAATCCTATGAGCTTGATGAATGGTACTATGTGAGGGTCTGAATCCAAACTGGGTGTTCGGAAGAATATTGTTCCTGACAATATATGGAGTCATTCGTTTGAGGATAAGCCTTTCAAAAATTTTCGATAAGAAGGGCAAGAGACTTATCGGCCTGTATGAGGATGGGTCGTCTAAGGGTTTATCAGGTTTAGGAAATAATATAATTTTTGAGAATTTCCAAAGGATCGGAAAGTAGGAGAGTCTTAGGCATGCATTAAATATATATGTTACCAGTACTATTGCTTTTTTGGGGAGGCATCTAGCTACTTCTGCCGTTAATAGGTCGTAACCTGGCGATTTTTTTAAGGAGTATTTTTGGATAGCTTGTTTGATTTCATTGGGCGTGAAATATTTTTCAAGATGATTGGAGGTTGAGGGAAGGTCTAAACCAGCCTTTACCTCATCAACAAATTGAGGTATGAGTATGTTATGATGTGGTTGGAAGGTTTCATGTAGGTGTGCTTTAAGAACTTCGGCTTTATCGGTATCAGAAGAAGCAAGTGTATGGTCAGGTTTCTTTAGAGGGGTAGAAGGAGTTTTAATACTAAGTAATTTCTTGGTTTCTTTCCATAAGCTACCGTCGGAAAATGAAAGATTGGTTAGTTTTTGTTCTAGTGTATCCGCTTTGTTTTTAGCTAGGGTTTTTTTTAGGGAGTTGGCTAACTTATTATAAGCGTTTTTGTGTGACGGTAGACGCGTGCGTTGATAAACTGCTCTGGCTCTACGTTTTTCCACAATTAGTGAGCGTATCTGTTCAGGAAGGGGAGTCAGATTCTGGACTGAGTGCTTAGAGGTGGTTAAAGTATTGGATAATGAGGCTGCTGAGTGGATAAGTTCGGATAAGTTATTGATTGCTTCGTCAATATCGTGCTCGGTCTTTAACTTTATTGAAAGATCAACTTTTTGGGCAATTATGTTATGAAATGTATAACGATTGGTTGATGGTGAGAAAAGAGAGTGGCTAACTGAATTTATTTGAGGAGTCGCATCAACATTTAGTATTACAGACGAGTGATCCGAGTTTAAGTCTAAGATATTGTTTACAGCACAGTATAAATTACTCGGAGTTTTTGAGATAAATATGTCCAGAATATCAGGTTTTTTCCTGCGCGATGTTGGCCAGTATGTTGGATCAGGTGGTGCAAGTATTTTAAATTTTTTAACATTGGTAAAATTGTGAAATAGGTTACCGCGTGGGTTAGTAACTCGGCATCCCCAGCTTTGGTGCTTAGCATTAAAGTCACCACCCGCAATAAAGTTGTTAGGAAATGTGTCAAAATATTCGGTGAGATTAGTGTCTGTTATAAGGTGCTTGGGAGGGCTGTAAACTGCTGCAATACAAATAGGAATATTATTAAGTGTGATTGAGATGGCGCAGGATTGGATATGATTTTGAGAGAAGTTGGAAAGAGGATAGAATTTTAAGTTAGTTTTAATAAGTATAGCTGCCCCACCATGTGCTGTACCATCAGGATGGTTAGATTTTAGTAGGTAATAACCTGGAATGGAAATGTGAGAATATTTGGTAAAATGAGTTTCTGATATTAAGGCGATATCTATGCGCTTGTCAAAGAGTACTGTCTGGAGCTCATTAACATGATTTTTTAGGCCGTTAGCATTAAATAGTAAAATAGATAATGAGTTATTAGTGTAGGAATTAGTCATTGTTTTTGTTTAGAAGTGAAGTGATGACTTGTGTCAGGAGAGCAATTAAAGGGTTAATAAGAGATTTTAGTTCACCTACAAAGGAGGACATGAGTTGAGTTAGGTCGGAGGGTGGAGAAGGTTGAGGTGGTTGACTAGCTGTGGCCTGTGCATAAGTTTTTGTGGGATTAGATTCATTCTTATCCGAAAGGGTAGCGAGTGGGTGGCTTTCTTTTACATTATAAGGTTTAACATTTGGTTTGATAGTATCATGTAAGAAATTACTTTTATTGGTCGGCGTTTTTCGGCGTTGAAGTTCCTTGTAGACGATGCAACCACGGTAGTTGGCTGGATGATCTCCAGAGCATAGTACACATTTGGCAGGGGAGTCGGGCGACTTAGTGCATTCGGAAGATGGATGATGCGCGCTGCATCTAACGCAGCGTGCTGAATAACCGCAATACGCCCGGGTATGGCCGTAGTCTTGGCAATTTTGGCATTGGCTAATTAACTTAGGCTTGTATGGTTCTTCAACCTTAATTTTTGTGTGCAGAAGGGAAGATAATTGGTAGATTTGATTAGAGTGTTCGGTAGGTTCTAAATCGACGAAAAACAACGGGAGTGGGTGCTTGCTGGTTTTGTGTA
This sequence comes from Sipha flava, assembly GCF_003268045.1. Classification (NCBI taxonomy): domain Eukaryota; kingdom Metazoa; phylum Arthropoda; class Insecta; order Hemiptera; family Aphididae; genus Sipha; species Sipha flava. The sequence continues at coordinate 231,225 of NW_020273593.1, read as the reverse complement.
GAACATTCGTGACTTGTCTGATTTCGAAGAGGCGCGTCTCGAGTTCAGATTTTATTAGTTCAACTGGCGTAGTAGGGTGGAGATTGCGGATAACTATCCTCGTGGGTTTGTCCTCCGCAAGTTGGTATGTGTGGTATTTAGCGTTATGTTCTTTTAAATAATGTATTAGAAGTCTATAAGATTCGGGATTGGCGGTCTGTATTTTTAAGCGGTCTGTGGTGGCTTTGCAAATGAAGTTATCAACTCCTATCAACTCAATTAAAGTTGTGCAGAAGCCAGGAAAGTCATTTATTCCTTTCATAAAGATCGGGGGAGGTGGTTTGACTCGGGGAGTGATTTCAGAATTTTCGGCTATCATGTCAACGTCAAATACCGAGTCGATCGGTTCGGTGATCAAAAGTGGTTCGTAGCGATTGCGTGTTGAGAAAAAGAGTTTTTTTGTTTGTGGCTGAGCAGTTTTTGTAGAAGAGGTTTTGGAGGTGGAAGAGCTAGATGATGTACTTGAAAGGTTTCTTTTACCTGTCTGAGTAGTCCAGTTTCCATTTTCAGGTCGGTTAGTGATGTTGTTTTGGGTGCTGCGGCCTGGGTTGTTCATCTCAGAGTTTTGTGTTTCTGATTGTTTATGCGTATTTGCATTGGGTTTGGGCTGTTGATTAGCGTTGGTGTTTTGTTTGGTTTTTGTTGTCGACATAATAATTAATGAGCGAGCGGCGGTGGACGGTTGTTATAATATATGTAGCAAGACCGCCTGACGGCGGTCGGCAGATAAGATAACCGCAATGAAGCAGTTACGTAACACTGTGACTTACGTGTGACGAAAATACCAAATAATAGTGCGTTTTCGCACTTGATCAATATACGCACTGCCTAACAGATAGTTGGGCATGGATAGTTTTATAAAAAAAAACAAGTTAAAAATTGATGATAAGTTTACACTGTTAATATAAGTATAACGCAATTAAGCATTGAAACTAGACGTTCGCTAATTAGGTAATTAGGAAGAGCGGTAGCGCGAGATACGTGCGTATCGGTCGGCTGTCACCGCGGAACTGATAAATAAATATAAAATAAAAATCACTCCAATAATCTATTCGACAACAAATGTTGGGATAGATCATTTGTTCTTTATTAATTATCAGTGATAATATAATGGGTGGTTAACTTAATTGGTATTTCAGCAAAAATAAATATTTATTGTTTTAGAAATTCTATAGGTGGATGTAATATTTAAAAATATTAAAATATATGAAAAATGATACCTATATATTTTTTTGGTTAAAATTAATTTTTTTGATTTGTATAATAATTTATTTTTCAATCTCAATAGTATTTAGAGTAAAATCTACAATAATTGCCTATCTTTTTTAGAATTTGTTTGGGAAAATATTGAGAAGTCTTTGAAGCAAAATATCAGTTATAGAATGTATCATACCTTTATTTATTATTAAAATAAACAACATCGTTTTAGAAACTAAGTAAAATTACTGAATACAAATTTTAAATAATTTGATGTCTAAATAGTTGCATGGTTGCAAAATTAAATAACTTATGTATGTAATATATTTATTAGTATCTATCTACAATTATATTTACAGGGAAAAGTCCAACCAGAATACAATCAAAATCAATTTGATCATTTTACTATACTTATACTCAGTGTTCATTGTAATATGATACTTATGACTATTATTTAACTAAATAGTATGTATTGTTACTGTACATAAATGCTTACTCATAATGTGTAATATGTCTGAGGATGTATCTTAAATATTCGTTTAAGTATCAGCCAATATAATGTAAGATATAATACGCATATGTGTACACATATTATGTACAAAGAAAGAATATTTTGGTATGCTAATTATAGTATTTGAAGTTTAAATTAACCGCTTGTTCGATATTCAGACACCTATAGCGTGCATGTTTTCTAAACAATATTATTTGCTCAAAACAAATGAAAAAATAACACTATGGCTCTCTAGTTCACTTTCTTTATTTCAAACCTGAAAGAACCGAAAAATTGTTAGATTTTGAAAAGATTAGTTTTCGAGTTAGAGAAACTTACTTGAAAAAACAACAAACGTATATTAGATTGTGTAATCAATTAAAATAATGCTAAATAAATTTTCATAATTGATATTATTATAAGATATTTAGAAATCTCTAAATTATAAACAATGATTTGTTATTATGCTTATGATAATTTAAAAAAAAACTTACACTACGTAATGTCTTAAAATTTAATTTTATCAATGCATCCTTCGCATCACTTGATACCCAAAACATGTATCATACAATTCGATCGCCTCTAATATTCCATTTAAAACGATTAAAATCACAATGAAATTTGAATTTTAAAGCTAATTACACATTATGCGTTTTAGAGCGTTTTAGACGCGGCGTTCGAACGCCAAAAATCGAACACGCATCAACATATCGATGCCTCAGTTCAAGACTGCAATAACTCAAATTATGAAACTACTGGTTTTAGAATGAAATAAACGACCTTTAGAGGTTAATAATGCAACTAAAATTTATTGCGTTATAGAATCGAAATCGTCGTAATTTTTTAAATAATATTACGTAGATAACTCAATTCTGAATATTTTTGAGTTATTGCAGTCTTGAACTGAGACGACGATATGGTCGTGTTCTCATCAAGGAAAAAACCGAGCATCCGAACGCGTCCGAACGCTTTGAAACGCGCAAGTTTAATGTATAACACAAATGTACTATTAATACTTAAATAAAAAATTATGTGTTCTAACATATTAAATGTAGTATACAAAATTATTCGAAGTTTACGTTCGATTCGAATGATTAAATTTAATGTTCAAGTTTACATAAACGGTGTACAAAGTATTTTAGGCAACCGTTCATTTTTGTATTACCTTTTTTATCGGTTAAATGCTCAAAAATATACGCGTTCATTATTTCATTAATCGTTAGTTAGATTTTATAAAATTACACATCAGTGGTGTATGTGATCCAGGCTGATGTATGGTTCCCAAACCTACAGGTTATAAATGTTACACATAATATTATAATATTTTAGCAATCACTCGGAAAATAATTCAAACATACCGATAGAAACATAAAATATACACGCAATGTTTATTATATTTGTAATTACTCAATAAAAACAAAGCATTCATAGCTATTTTTCAATACATGTTCTCAAATTATTAAGTACAGCGGACCGACTGCAAAACGTGAATATGTGTATTCTGCGTACTATTTCTACAAAAAAAAAAAAAACAAAAAACAAATAATAATTAGCTGTGATGAAATATAGTTTATTTTTCACTCGGTATTCCTCCGGCTTAGGCGTTAATTATTATTTATTACTAAAAAAAATTGCCACAGCAAAATCTTGTGTATATATAACAAAATAAATGTATAGAGAAAATCCAACTTCAGTATCTAACACACAACAGGTGTCCGATACGAACAGATTAGGCATACCTTCTATTATATAAATAATGTAACTAAAGAAAATGTCTATGTGAAAAATAGTGAAATCGTGTTTTACTGTTTTTATATTTTTGAACAAATGTTTTGCGAATATACAACTGCATATTATAAGTTATTAATACATGTTATCTCATAACAAAATGTCACGTTTAAATCGCTCAAAAGTTGCAGTGTGTTCATTTCCAAAAAAGTTCATAAAAAATAAATAATATAAATTGTATTTTTGCAAATATTTTACATATTTTCTATTTATATGTACATTTATATTATGCAACTGAACTATACTACAAATCATACTAAAATATCAACAACTGACCGAGATGATAAATGTTACGAGTTAAAAAATCCCCTTTAATAATACCCCTTCATAATAGCACTTTCCTAATTTATAATAATTATTTTGTAAAATAACCAATTTTTTTTTTATTGGACTTGAAAATGTTGCTTATTTTTCGTGCATTTGATAGCAACGACTTTTGTTTTCGACATTAATCTTGTATGATGCAAACCTGTTTTTACACTATATTTGCTACTTACAGTATATTCAATCAACTTTTTTTTTAATTTTATTATAATTATATGTAATACACTAGAACTATATCAAGATGTCAATAATAGCTAAGCACTATACAATTATAATTTAATTCATTACAAATCGGTCCATCGAATTCTAATCAAACGTCCAACCTTGCGTTGATCGATTCTCTAATGCAGTGAATTTCAACCTTTTTCAGATCGTGACCCCCCCCCCCTTTTTAATTTTTCATAATGCGACCCCTTCAAAAAAGAAAACTTTGTGTTATTCATCAAAATGTGCATTTAATCTCTAATGTAATATCTACATGGCACACCATTTTGATTAACTTTCACTTAAAAATTTAACAAAATAAATAATTAACTTTTTATTTTTTAATAATATGAAAAAATAATTTCATCCATTATTTTTGGCGACTCCCAAACCTATCATTCGCAACTTTCTTAGGGATTGCGACCCCAGGTTGAAAACCACAGCTCTAAAGTGACAAACGAAAACGGCCATCTAATCAGAAGCAGACATAATTATTCTTTATACTTAAATTTTTATTTGTTGAAAGAACTCACAATTTAAAATGTTAATGTTATAATAAACACAATAGTTAAACTTCAGTTTAAAATGAAAATCGATTCATAAAAATAGATGTTTTACGAAACATACACCTTACATTTATGTACGTTGTAACCTAAAATTAAAATGAATGTATTTCTATGAAACGCTATTTTATTAAAGTTAAGCTTCATATAACATTAAAATTCATCGCTATGTATTGATTGTGAAGAATATAATTTTGATGCGTCATATATATCTAAGTAGGTATAAATAGCTATTAGTAATTTTATTTGTATTATTTATTAACGAAAAATATTGAAACGGAATTTTAATTAAATAATACACATTAATATTTAAATTTATGAAAACTTGAATATATTCGTAAAAGGAATTATGTTCAATTGTTTATTTTACGTTCAAACCACAAATAACTAAGACACAAAATTGTTTTTCCCAATTTTAAACTACGAGTACTTGACAAAAGTGAAATTAACTCATTTGAATTTTTGAACCACTAACTTGCATTTTAAATATTTAATAACTTCCAAAGATTATAATTCAAATTTCATATACGTATAAAAAAAACTACATAGTCAAATATTTTAAAATAAGTGTCAACGATATAATATATCGTATATAATATAATATAATATACAGGCATACTGCAAACGTACTACAGTTACTAACTTTACTATGCGCTTGTGCAGACACGCACTTACCCCAATAAGATAATATCTATAGTTCATGCGTATCGATTGCATACCAATGTATTATTAATACAATCGACTGGGATCTATATAGACCATGGTCACACGAAAAAAAAACCTTCCTCCGTTGCCGGTGAATGAGTAAATAAAAATATTTTGGTTTTTGTTCCGCATCGAACACAAGTAATTATATATAATAATGTAATGTATAATATTATAACAATAGAACCATCATTTTTAATCTTTCAATCGCTAGGTATTTTACAACGACAAGATTCGATGTATTATAAATTATAATTCCATTAATGTGCTTTTATCCGCAATAAACGCAATAATATCGGCTTTAAATTACTATCGACTGACGTGGATAAATCAATAATACTAAGCCGATTACTACATACACTTTATCCTTAGGACACGACACAAAACAGTTATGGGCGTTATGGCATCCACGATCATCACCGATCAACTCCCTGGTGACTGGTGTACATGCGATGCATATTTACACATCAAAATGTGAAATATATGCGTTTGTGCTTTAGTTATTACATGAATAATTGTATTGAACAATACATTTTTAAACCTATCAAATAAATTCGTATAAATCACGTACTTATTAAATTGTAGAATATCATTAGATGGGGGCTCGGTACATGGACGAAATCTTTCTTGAATCCATTATTTTGTTATAATTATGCTGTTATAATTTATTGATCATTAAAAGTTCTAACTTTTGCAACAACTCAAAACATACCTAAAAATTATGAAATCGTTATTTTAAAGTGTCTAAAAAGCAGTATAAATGTAATTCAAATATTTAGAACCCATGAAATGTTTTTAAAATGCTGATATAAGAACATAGTAAATGTTTTAAGTTGCTATGATACTTATTTAATAGATCACAATTAAATGATCAATCATCACACCATTTACACACCATCGTTTAATATAATTTTGTTGAACTATATGATTTCCTAAACAAGAAAATCGCGTTGGGCCGCTCAAATCATGGGCTATTCATGAATATTGGGCCGGTTATTCTTTTTGTACAACTATGAAAAAATAATACAAAAATTAGTAAAACGAATAATTTAATTTAATTATTCAATTTACAGTTGGAATAAATGTAGTCAAACGGTAGAATTCGAGTACGGTTGTTTCCAAGGTGTTTTGTATATAGGCACATTTATTCGCACAAGTCGACAGTCCGGATAAAATATTAGTTCTTTATAATTACGCTTGAAGCAATAATTGAGTAAAAATAAAAATAAATTAAAAATTATGTTTAATATAGTTTATTGTTCTAACAGCTCATATTTATCTCAAAATATTTATGTCTACAACTGCAGCTTCTTTATACCGTTAAACTAAAAATATGCATGTACATAAGCATTTAATATGATTGAAAAAACTGTAACTAGATTGAAAAATGTCAGTTGAAAAGACACATAAGTAATACACCTACAAATTGATAACAAAGCAATAATTGACATTTTACCTCAACAAAGTCGTTTAATATCCAATTCCTTGAAATTATAAATGTATTAATATTGTATAAAGTAATTGGTTTATAATCACAAGTGTTTAATTGCAATAGGAGTGTATTTCTTATTAATAAAATTAATTTAATATTTTTTATGAAAACAAAGGTACCTAATTTATAAATAATAATATAAATAAATAATAGGTACAAATATCATTTACTCTTATCTAAACGAGTAATTTTTATCTATTATAAATTGGTAGTAGAATAAATATTAATAAACGTTTTTATACTAATAAGTGTTATACTCATCTAAAATTTGGAAATATAATCAAGAAGTTTGTCATTTATTAATTTACAACAAAATTGTTTTAAGAATTAAGAATAGTTTTAAATATTTATAGGTTTAATTAAATATTCAATAAACATCACCACTATTATAATAGATAAAAATGTATGCATTTCTTTTTGGGAAAAATGTGTATTTTTCAGTGTAATCATGAGTAGTATAATTTTGTGACTGTTTTGATTAGTTATTGCTTAAAATAAAGCAAAAATATTTTTATGTGAACTTTTATTTTTTACATGGTGATGAAGGATAAATGAATAAATATGAAGTAATTATAAATATTTGGAAATTATAGACCGGTGATTTTAATAAGAGCTGCATTATTTTGTACATCTTGTGGACCGGTGAACCTCAATCCGACCTTGTATTTTACCGAAGAGTTAAAGATTTTTAAATTCAAATTCAAATGACACAATTACGCTACTTGAATTTTTAACATTTTACTGAAAGATAAGTTTTTCTGTATTTAATTTGAAAAGTTACAGATTATTGATAAATAAATAATCAATCGAACAACATAGGTATTTAAGTATTTGTTATTTTTTATTACATAAGGTTATTTCTTTTAATCAGACCTGTTTTATACGACAGTCAATCGACGATAGAACAACGCGTGCATAAATTAATTTCTTATCCATATTTTATCTTGAATTTTTATACAACGACACTATACGCTATCTAATGACACATCACACTAATATTTAACTGGTTTTCATTACGCACATTGTCTATGTGCAATTATTCTGCGGTGATAGCATATACTAAATATTATGCCTAACAGTAAACATTAAATTTGTTCTTAATCTTAGTCAGTGTACAAAAATCAGATGACCCTATTTGTACACAGATATTTTCAAAAAAATGTTTTTATCGACCAGTTAAGGACCAAAAAATATTGCAATGAATGTTTTTTCAATAAAAAAATATACTTATGCACAAGTTTTCAAAAATAACAGAACTTTCGATAGAAGAAGCTCTATTGATTTATGCTCGGATCAGGTGGTTTTATTTTATATTAAATTACACTTTAAACTAGTACTTAACCATAGAGCTCTAAATGCATGGAATATATTATATAACAATGTGATCCATTCTTCTCGGTTTTGTAAAAATAAAAGATAACCCTTATCGAAAATGTCAAGAAATCTTCAAATTACGCACGGACTCCTTCATTTCTTATTTCATGTTTACAACTACATAACAGAACAGTTATACCTACTGAACCAATCACGTTTTTACGAAATATTTACTGTATATAACACGCAATAAAGAGCCGTATGTTATTACTTGTATATGTAACACGTATACTATTGCAGGGGGTCTCCATCGCGTAGCAGAAGAGCCGTTCCGAGAGAAATTACCTTCTACGTACATTAGATCGATCAACTCATGTACTTATACTATTATTGTGTACCATGCACGCGTTAAACGGTTGCGCACACGGCGTTATACGCCAAGAGGTACGTAACACAATAGTAATCCCGGAGGATTTCGACAGTTTTCCAGTGAAACCATGCTCCCATGACGTCCTGGCTGAATAGTATATAGAAATATTTTAGGTATGTGTGCGCGTGTGTTATACAGGAATAAAAAACATGACAATAGCTGTTGGACGGCGGGTGATAATAAAAAAATTGCCTCGAGGCAAATCATCGAATATTAGTAATAATAAAACCGTAGTTAAGACCAGCGGTATGGTATCACAATATAAGACTAATTCACCGTAACGTGATGTTATTATATATATAGGACGTGCAAAAGTGTTATTATTATTTTTTTGCCATGATTATTATTACTGCAACGAAACCGTTTCAGTTTTCCGGTAGCCGGAAGATTATAAAATATGAGAGTATGTTCGAGAGTAATGTGTCTAAAAAAATATGTCATCCCAAGAGAAGCGATGCATTAGAAATTTAAGTCATAATAACGACTAAATATCCCATTGTCATATTTGTCATTGCTACACTAAGAAAATTCTTAATCCGGTAGAAATTTATAGAATAATACTAACGCTATTATAACGGCGTTATTTTCACAGTTAGGTTTTTTAGGAGAGTGAAATGATCTTAAAATAAAAGGGGACGACGATTGTTCATACTTATTTCAATACACGCCTCGCTCAACTCATCTCGACACATGACAGCGATTAAATTATTGTTTTAAATTTGAAAGCAATAATTATATAATTCAAATTTTCAAGATTTTGAAACGATAACTTGTCAAATCATTGTCAACATTTTTTGGTCAATCATAGAAATTCACCAAAAGTTTTTCAAAAATAAAAAAAACCAATTTAAAAAATATAATTCAAAAAAGTATAATTTTTATAAAATACTTAACACAAATTATTAAATCAAGTTTCAATTGATTTTCAAATGTATTAAATTTGCTGATTCCAAGTGGAAGATATAACTATATAAAAAAAATATAACATAATTTTCTTTATATTGTATTGTATAACATTCAACTCAAAGAACACAATGTGGTATAAATAAATATTAATTACTAAAAATATTTAGTTGTATACATAAAAAGAAGATTAAAAGAAAACACTAAATTATTTTCAAAATAAGTCTCTTTTTTTTTTTTTTTGAAGGTCAAAACTTATGAATAATTATACAAAGCTTAACTCCTTATATCAAATACATAAATACGTGTCCTTTTTTTTAAAATTTATTAGCGCGATTATTAAAAATGTTAACAAAAATAGAATATTTATCTAATTTTATTGAGCACAAATTGAGCATGATATTGGTAAAGGCCATAATGGGATAGTTGAAAAATTATATAAACTGAAATCATGGGTAGATTGATCACAGACAACTCAATTTCTTACACCTTGATAATAATACTTTGTTTTACTACAAATGTATTGTATTCAATACTTTATTATACATTTTTAAATAAGTTGATAAAATATTAACTCTAGTTAACTGACAAAATAACTAACAATTTGTTTTTTTAGTATGACTAGAAGTACAAATGGTGTCTAACATTTTTTAATAATCCATCAATACTTAATAATAACACAGTTATATAATTTGTTTCAAATTATAAAGAACTCATATGATCATGCATATAACTGTATACTGTCAGGAAATATTTAAAAAAAATAAATAATTATTTCTAATTATAAATTATAATTTTTGTTCTACTATTGCATTATAATTACAGTTCATCTATGTTGCTTTGTCATATTTTAAAACAAGTTGAATTTATTGAATTACATGTAATAATTATCCAATTAAAATACCTTGAATAAATTGCTGAACCTAAATATTTAATTTATTAATTATTAATATTGTAATATGATTAAAACAAAAATTCTAAATAAAAAATAAATAAAATTATTATATAAACTAAAAAATTTATAAAAATAATAAGACTTTTACTAATAAATATTATAAATAAGGATGGCCAATTATGCAACTTATATCATAATTACATGAAGTTATGGAACTTTCCTGAGTTTCAAAAGAAAAAAAATAGAAACTAATTAGTTATTCCCAATTGTTTTGAGCATATATAAATGGATATATAGATATTTATAAATATTTTAGGTCACTAAAAATTATGGTACCACCCCACTCATTTTTATTTTAACAACAATAGCTTAGAATATTTTATATAAAACTGATTTTAAACGTGTTACGTCCAATACTTTCAGACGTTTTTGAATATTCTCCAAAATTGGAAAAGAATTTTAAAAAATATACTCACCGATTTGATACATCTTAACCAAATTAAAGAAAAAAGTATGAATTAAATCATATTATGTTTTATAAATTGTGACTCATGCACAATATGAACAAATTTATGAATAACAATGCCAATGGTACCTACTAATATATTAATTTTTATTTTTTATTTTTATTAATAGTATTCTTACAATGCTATAAATGTTATTGCTATATTGCTAAATTGCTAATGCTCTTCCTATATGCTCTTAAGATTAGCCACCAATGAATTATAAATTCAGATCCTATTTTATAGTAGTTCTGCAGAGGAATTTTTTTTTTTTATGAACAATTTAAATTGTACATTCAATTTATAATAATATTCCTATAAAAAATAAATATCAAATTTTTAAATAGTTTATGAGAAAAATAATACAAATAAAAATATTCATAACATTATTCAATGAGATATATTCAAGTATATTAAAAATATTTTTAAATATTCAATTTATATAACAGAATAATAAAAATTTAAAAAATTTAAAACAAAAAAAAATGATTATATTGAGCAAATATTTTATTTTATTTTATTGTATTTTAATGTATTACATTACATTAAATTAATTTTATTTATTTTAGATATTTAATTATTAATCGTATAATTTTCCATAATAAATGGTAAATTATAAAATAATCTAATTACTAAAATATACAACAGATATCAGAAAATAGAAAATATATTTATTTAATAAATTTATTGAAATTTTGAATGTATAAAAATATATATTATGCACCAATGTTATCAACTACTTAAAACCATTTGTCATATGTAGTAAGTGCAAGTATGTGTGTATGAGTAAAATTCTAAATGAGATTCTTTAAAAATAAATATGAGTGTTATAATATAATGTATGTTTTTGATTAAACTAAATTTGTATTTAACAAATTTAAAATAAATAATAAAAAAAATTTAGACAAATATATAAGAACTCAAAAATTTGAACATTTTTTAAAACCTTTTAAAATATAATATTATAAGTAAATTTTGTAAGAAATGGTATTGTTTATTTTTAAATTTATAAAACTAGTGTTACATAACATCACTTTACCAGTAATTTATTGAGGAACAATACTTTGAGCGGCCAATGCTTAGGAATAAAATGTAAGTACAGAATTTTGATTTCCTCGGACCAAAAGGAATGGAGGCATACCTTGTGTTAGTGTCTCTAACCAAGACATATACAAAGAGGCTGGAACTACATTCTTCCTGGGCATTGGTAAAGTCCTAAAATCATTAAATATTAAGGAATCCAGTAAAATCTCTTAGTTATAAAAAATTTAATTCACATAACATAGATATACAGATGATATTTGTAATAAGGTAATTGCAATACTTTATGTTACTTACATTACAATTAAATTGGCTTCTTGAGAATTTTCTAAAAGTAATTCTCTTAACCTTAGATGACGATTTGTTTTTTCTTTCATTGCTGTCAACTCAGATTCTTTTATACCATCAGCTACAAACAAATAACAATCAAAAAAGATTTAAAATAATGTGCTTTTCTCTTGCTTCATTTTTTGTTACATACTTTCACTGTTTGGTCCTTTAGGCTTATAACTTTTTATTAATGAATCATAAAATGCTAATGTTTCTTCGTGTGGTTTTCTCATTAGATCTGTTATCACTACCAAGTCTGAATAATCGATACGGAATTTAGCTAATAAACTGGCAATACTAAAATTAAAAAAATAAATAATGTAAAAATGCAATATAATATCAAAATAATTAACAACTGTTTTACCTTCTTTGTTCAAATTCCAATTGATCTTTTTTATTTGCAATTGTAAATACTCTTAATTTACAAGATGACCAATTCCCTCTTGTACTTAATATATAAGGCAATAACAATGTTAATCCTATAGTAAACAAATTAAGTTATAAGCCATTTAATATTATTGTCATTAAATATTTAATATTTACCTCCATCATCATATAACCACCACACATCAATTGTTCCTTTCTTTTGTTTACGTTGGAATCTGGTTATTTCATTAACAATATCTTTGGATAAGTCATAACCATCAGCTCCTCTATATTACAACGATTAATATTGCTTATACATAGTTATTAAGTACTAATATATTTTTAAAAACCTACTTCACAATATTAGCTTTTTGATTTTTGCTTATATTTTGTTTATCAGCTTTATCATCAATGCCAGATGTATTAAATATTGTAGGAGCATCTTTTGTCAATAATTCATCTTCTTCATCACTATCATTTTTATCAGCTATTAAACAACACAATATTATTCATATGTGATATAATAATTAACAGTTAAAATATTTACTAGAAAAATAAAAATAATATATGCACATATAAATGTTTCAAAATAAAATTAAGATATTATCCTTAAATAGAATACTAAATTTATCTAAAGATAAATGGTATAAGAATACAATGTGTGTTTAAAAATAAAATCAAAAAAGCAATTTGATATTCTGTATTTTGTTACAAATATATTATATCAAATTAAACTATACAATTACATCTAATAACTATCAACTCAAATCAAATTTTATTTCAGATAATTTATTTTAAATTATTTAACTCATATTTCTTTCCGTTATAAATGATAAATATATAATGTTATAATAATAGTTATTTAACTTCAGATTAATATATTTTTGAGTGATTATGTTCAGAGGTGTACACAAGGAGGAATGTGGAGGTTAGATCCCTCAGACCTTTTTTTTTTTTAATGATATGAAATGTTTTTAGTGTAAGGGTGTTAGAAACATAAAAAAAATAATGATTTGTTTACAAATCATCCCCCATATAAAAGTTATGTATAAGCCAGGGCTTATTCTAAAACATAGTCGGGCTTATTTTGCGTATTTGGAAAAGGTAGTTGCGCACTTGATAGTAAACTTGTGGGTAATTGATTTTTTAATTCAATATTGTTTAGTGTTATTTTATACATTACATTATGATTTATAAACAAAGTAAAAAGGAAATTTATTAAAAAATATTAAAAAAAATACTTTGAACACGAATTTAAATTGTTTTATATCTTATAAATACATTACATTTTAAATTACTTCACATAGAAGATACACATTTAATCATTTTCAACTATAATTTGACAGTATATTTTAAGATCATAGTTCTATTTTGATAGGCTTATTTAAACAAAATGCGTAGTTGATAAAAATTCTTAGAATAATCCCTCGTATACGCCACTGATTATATTATACATATATTTATATAATAAAACAAATAAAAATTTAAAAAATATATGAAATAATAACAAAAAAATTCTTCAACTATTTTAAGAAATATTCAGATACATACCAACAGTAGACATAGATTGTGAACGACTATGCAAAAACGGTTCTTCTGACAAGTATGAGGCTTTACGATTCACCAACATATCTAATTGCATTTCATCAATAAGAATAGAATTGGAAAAATTAAGTCCAGATTTTACACGCAATATACAAACAGCCATATGTATATCTAGGGCTTTACTAAAAAAAGAAAAAAGATTGATCATGAGTGATTGGAAAATTTTAGTTTTAAAAACATACTGGAGAACGTTGAAATACATATTTAAGTCCTGATTGCTACATTTTAACCAATTACTCTTATACCCTAACATCACAATGTTGGGTTTGAGTTTTCCCAAGCCAACTGTTTGCATCAGACTTTTTGCTCCATCCTCAAAATTAGTACCATCAATTTGAACATAAAATCCTTTAATTTTGTGGTAACATAACCAATTTATAGCATGTTTTGAATATATCTCAAGTAACTTTTGTGACGTTGGACTCTATATAAAATATAAAAAAGTTAATAGATTACTAAAAAACAACTTTTGAACAATTTTAGTAATTTTTTCTTTATAATAAACATACTTTGATAATATTTCCACACACTAGTAATGACAAATTTTTTGTGATAAGATGAGCAAAATCAATTAATGATGGTCTAGCAGATGCCATTCCTGTAAGTACAAGTAATTGAGGCCTAAAGTTTTTGACATGATCTTCAACTCTGATAAGATTATGAACAGACATCAAAGCTTGTTTATAAGTTTGAGCTTGAGTACTTGTACCCCAATTCACATCTGAAACTAATATATTTTAGAAATCTAAATACATCGGAATACAAAATAAATATAGCTTACCTGGTTTTTGATACGACACAATCAAATACAGAGCCAAAATAGCACCTAATGTTACCAGAGCTGTCCACCAGCTTATGACAAACATTAAAACAACACAAAGCATTGCACCTCCCAAACTTAACCACTTATTATACAACTAGAAGGAAAATAAAAATATTTATGTAAAATTATCAATTCCTAAGTTCAAAATATGAACTAAATAACTACTTATGTTACAGATTATACACCTTACAAATTTACATATTGATCCATTTATACAAAAAACAAACATTATTACTCATAATTTAATATATTATTTTTAATTAATATTTTTTTTACCTTAAAAGTAGGACGCCAACCAATTGGTTTAACCAAAGATGCATGAAAAGTACTAAAATTTATCAGTGCATAGACACTTAAGAATATATTGGATATTGAGGGTAATATTGCATTCAAGTCACCTGTAAATCAAGTTTTTATTAATTATCAATAATATAAAAACAACTTAATACATATTCTATATTACACTATAATATATTTATACTGTACCAGGAATTACAAACAGCAAAACAATTATTGTAGTCAAAATATCAGCTCTTATTGGCTCTCCTGATTTACTACTAAATCCAAACCACGAAAGATTATTGTATAGTCTATCGTTGCATAACATTTGAAATACCTTAGGAGCAGCTAAAAATGAAGAAAACGAAGCTGTTAATGTTGAAGCCAAGATACATGCGTATACTAATGGACTAAATAAGGCTATCATCCCAATAGTCTGATTGACTGCCTAGAAATTGTTATTAAAATGTCATAAATAATATTATAAAATAAATATTTTACTAGGAAATTTACTTACATAAAATTTATTAGGAGTATCACAGCTTGATATTGAATCCGATTTCAAAGATTCTTCATCTATTAAATAGGTTGAACCAACTAAAACTGCAATACTTATGTAAACGGAGGAAGAAATAAAAATAGATGTTAAAGATCCTCTTGGGATTGCTCTTAATGAATCCTAAATCACATACAAATAAAATATTGTAAAAACAAATTATAAGATTTCTTTGTATTAATGACTACTAAATTCTATCTATAGTATTTTTAGTATTATTTAATATACATATAATAATAATGAGGAACATTATTTAAGTTTTAATTAAATCAAGACATAATATTTTTTATATTATTTTAATTTGTGTAGAAAATGTTAATAACATTTAATATTCAAAAAGATTCATTTTTTTTTTTAAATACATATTAAATTTACCTTTAATTCACCAGATTTATTTGTACCAGCTAAAAATCCAGATACTGCTGGGAAAAATATACCAAAACCAGACCAAAAACTCTTGCACCATTCATCAAAAGATTTAAAATTCTTAAACATATTGTGGTTGATTGCTACCCCTAGAAAAAATAAATAGTATTATTTTTTATTTAAACAAAATTGTAATTAATTATTGAGAAAAAGTTAAATTTTCTTACAGCTAAATCCAATAAAACCATGATTTTTTTCAAAATCATTTTTTGGTCCATAAATCGCTCCTATGAATACATTCAAAATGGTAGTGATCATAAGAACTAAAACTGCTACATGAACCTATAAATATAAAATATAAATTAAAATTCTTGAATATTTTTAGAAAATATAATAGTGTTAATTGACCTGTATTCGTGATCGAATGCCACCTAATGTTGCACATAACAATGCAGCTGTTAAACCAATTCCAAGAAGTCTCATATCTTGCAATCCACCATCCAAAATAGCCCAATCAATTGAGTTCATTAGAATCTGTACCATTTCACAAAAACCAACCAGATGCATTGCACAAGCAGCAGATAATGCTATAGAATATATTACACCTATACAAGCACCAAATTCAGGTCCAAGAGAACGAGATATCATAAAATATGTTCCACCTTCCTTTAACACACCATTTGTACTGATTGCTGACATAGATAAGGCTGTTATAGTTGTTATAGCACCACCAAACAATATTATAACAATTCCTGAAACTATTTTTTTATTTTTAATTAAACAAAATATAACAATGAAAAGAAAGAAAATTATCAAATACCTAGACCGGTAGTACAAACAACCCAAGCCACTCTTAAAAATAACATGAGACCCCATATTTGCACTAAATTACGAATCAGAACTCCTTTTATCCATCCTTGCTCATGTTTTTTTTTTGTTGGTCTACTAAGTTCATTGTCTTGAAATTCCAGATTCTACAATAAAAAGCAATGTTTACAATAACAATTATAGACAAATATTTATACATATACTTTTTCAGCCAAATCACAATTATGCAGTTCATCTAAAGTGGGTCGACATGCAACATGTACTGACATTATATTTCTATAATTATCCACTCTAGGTAATGCTTCACGTGTTAGTTGCCGAAAACTTTTATACTTGTTGTCATCGGACGATACACTATCTAATCTCATTCTAGTAGGAGTATCACTATCCACCAAGTTTACTTGAAATCTAGTACGTTTCACATCTGAAACGACACTTTTCAATTCTACTTCATTTGTCTTTGGCGTGTCCATTTTATCTAACAACAATAGTATAAAACAAATTTATCTTCATGATATTACTAACAGAAAATTATATATATTATACATTCAACCTTTATATTATTTGCCTCAGACTTAAACTAGATGAGTAAAGAATGACATAAAACATAATTTATATCATGTATACCTACTGTTTCAAAAAAAAAAAATCAAATTAAATTTATTCATCATCGGCAAAATATTTCAAAATGTTATGGCTATGACTATCTTAATAATATGAATTAATTAGATTTAGATGAGGTACAACACAGATGGAATAATTAGTTTGACTAAAATAAATTAAACTGTTCTCATTTACTGTCATCACTAGTCAATCATGAAATATTAATATTTTTAAGTCATCATAAAAAGTATTGAAGTTACAGGGGATGAAAGCCACAAGCTAACACTATAATCACAATATGGAATTATTTTATTTTTATCATTATTAGACAAAACAAAAATAATTTGATTTAATTAATATGAATTGTAGTAACGAAAAATAATGGAAAAAGAATCAATATCTATACAATTCAATAAAACATTCCTACACGAGTAACGCTTAGGTACGCTACATGATATCTTAGCGTACACGCACAAGCGTCGATAAGAGTTGAAGAACATATTTTACCAATCGGGTTCTGGGATTCCACAGTGAAAATTGGATCGACGACGAGCAAAAGAACCAGCCCGTCTGGCTCTGTGCACCGATGACGATGAAAACGACAACAATTGGAGTTTGGCGACGCTTTACACCATCGCGTTCCGGGATGCGAATATAATAAGTATACGTCAAGAGATCATAATTCAGTCACGCGCAAGAAAATCTCAACGTTCGGTGTTATTAATCCGTTACGATTAACAACCTTCTCCCTGACGGTCGTCCTTTCTCCGATAATTCCCGAGTCGACCGTACCGCATTATCACACACTACCCGGAAACATCAACCGTGTAGGTTAGAACGACACGACGTGATCCCGAGATAAGCGGAGTTCGCGCATGGAAGAAATTTACCCGCCGTTCATTTTGAACGCACCGCGACCACGACTGATAAACGCGACACGTAATGTGATAACACGACCGAGTTGCGATTTTCAATGTTTGAAGACATCCACCGACCATTTTCCTGATTCCCTCGGCCACCACCATTAAGCATTCCGGAACCGTGGCGCTTCCGCATCACGGTTTCCCTTTATCCCTCCCAGGACGTTAAAAAATGGGATTCTCCTTGTGGAGTCTGCTGGAGGCCTCGTTGCTGTGTCTGAACGCAATATGCATCCTCAGCGAAGAAAGAGTCCTGGCCAAATGTAAGTTTGTATAATTTTTCCGGGTGAACACGTCAAGAACGTTTGCCTCTATATACCCACGTATTGCTATTTAATACTGCTGTTGGATTTCAGATGGTTGGTCTACGGTGAACCGAGATTTTGATGACGCACCAACCACTAAAACACAGATACTGTCACTCATGAAGTCTATTCGAACGGTTGTAAAATGTGAGTTTTGTTTACAAATGCTCATTGTATTTCCTCATGTCAACTGTTAAGACTCGAAATAAAATCTCATGAACTGAATAAAGTACCAACATTTTAATACCACTTACATTTATACTTATTTACTGTTAATTATTTTAGATTTAAATGAAATATTTTATGATAAAAGTTTTTTCAGATATTTTTCATCTTGTTACACAATATTTGTTCTAAAAAATGTATTTAATTTAGATTTTGAACTATCTACTTCATAGTAATTTTAATGTTTATAATATTATTATTACTTATTTGAGTTTGAGTCCATCACACAAATAGAATTATAACTTCCATTAATTATGACTAATTTCCTTGACTTTTTTGTTTTTTATTTTAATATAATTATAATTTTTTTCAATTAACTGAAGTTTTAATCTTGAAAACAATACATTTTTAAAATAATTATCACTTATCACTATAAAGTTTTACTCCTTTTATCTTCTTGTGTACTTATGATATAAAATATAAAGTAGAACTAACATTTTCTTACGATCTTGTTATTTATCTATTTTAATGACCATAATAATTCATAATTTAAACTTACTTCAATCATATAATTATTACTCATTGTATAAATGGAATAGGTACATAATCTATTGATATTTATTGTTTTCTAAAAATGTGATTATCTATTCAGTTTTCATTGTTTTAAATTTACTCTATAATAATCATTTTTCAATACAAATAATATACTTGTTACTTATTATAAATAAAATAAACCAAATATATAATTTCAAAATGTGTAAATAGTTAACTAGTAATTGATTATTATATTATTATAATATATAGTAAGTATATAAGTATATACATCTATTTGTACCTCTGTGTACCTTTAGTAAGAATAAAATATTTTCTACATTAAGATTATCAGTGACTAATACGCCGCCGTTTAGTACTTTTTAAAAATTTAACATTAATTAAAAATAATATTTATGTTCGTGTTCTATTAATAATATACTTAAATGAGTGTAATAAATCAAGTATGTTAATTATTTTTCAAAATAGTTTAAGAAAAGGCTTCAGACCTGTCATGAACTATTTACTGATCTGGTTTCTTAGAAATGTAACACTTACATACTAAGTAACACAAATCTTGTAGATATATTATAATGTACAAAACCTGAGCACTAATAATAACTTATACTTGTTTTTATTTGGTGTATTATGATAATTGTAGTCAAGATACTAATTAATACTTAAATTTAAAATAAATTAATCTTAATTAGTTATTGATCAGTGATCACTTTAAAAATATCAATTATAATTAAATTATAGAAATAAACTTACCAAAGGTGTTAATTATTCAATATTGAACTAGTATGCCACTAAAAGAAAAAAACCAAGACACCAGATTAATACAGTGGCTTGGAAATTTATCTTATAATTTGTTCAAACATTCATGACGCATTTACGTGACTGACGAATTATTAAGGCGTTATGTATAGGCAGTATAGTTATCTGTTACTTATGATAATGTACTGCAATTGTGTGCCTAAAATATATAATAAGCGGATGTGTGTATGCATTGCGACACCCGTATTATTTTACTATAACCGAAAAAATAATTAATATGTAAGTTGCAATATTACTTTAAGATAGTTCACCTAGCTATTAGATATTTCGAACTGCGAAAAAATAATTGTATGTGTCATCTCATCATTATTATTGTACTCATAGAACCTAACAAAATATACGAAATTAATTATTAAAATTGAACACTATAAATTTATTTTCCGAACCTTATTTATGCATAAATTTGTAATGTTAAATAGTTAACAAATACATATTTAAATTACTTTTTAATTTAATATAATATAATATAATATTTATGGTATAGAATAATGATTGTTATTGTTCCTTATTCTTGAGTTCGTTAACCTGGGTATTGGGTATACGGAGTAAGTTATGCGATTAATTACGATCTGTTACTTGGTGAATACAATTTCATTTTCTTTAAATCGCCAACATTTACTAAGCCCACTACAAATATTAGTTTTTAATTAACTTGGTGCATTAATGACCGTAATACGTTTGTTATTGTTGTTGTAATAAGAGTGAAATAAGATTTATATTTGTGTGTAACACGGACGTTCGTTTCCGTAATAAAATATTAAAAAATCATTGTATATTATTATATTACTATCATAATGAAATTTAGTGAAATAAATATATCAAATTAGGTCATCGTAAAATTAAGTCTTAAGAACTAATATACTATACTATACTATACAAACTGTTATATAGTCTATGTATAGTTGTGTGAACGTCTTATACTCGTTATACCTACAGGCTATTCCTTAGGTCATAGATGCGTTGTAGACGTAACTGCTTGTTATATAACCCAAATGCTTGATATTTCCGTGACTATTTTTCCATAGTTTAAATAATAAAACTTATTATTTAAAATAAAACTAGTAGTTACTTTCGTTTAGTTTTATTTTTGTACACGCAAAAGTTTGTTGAAACTCTCACCGTACGTATTAACGATTAATGAAAGATTAATTGTTGCATTGTTTGTTTCAGATCCTCTCATAATTTTCAATTTACTGATTATACTCGTCAAGAGCCTTACAGGATAATGTCAGTCTGTCATCATCACTTCACAAGATGTATTTTTTCCATTCAATTCATTATTATTATTATTTTATGATTCATACTGTTCAAAAAAGAACAAACAAAATCATCAAATAAATCATGTGCGTACAATTTTTTTATCGTATATTTGTGAATAAATAACTCGAGTGAAAAAAAAACTGATGTCTTTTGTTTCCTATTCGATTCTTTTTCCGTTTGCGGCTACGTTTTACTCAATAATAATAAAATATTTACGTGTCTATATAATATGTATATTACCGTAAAAGTTCGATCAAAATGTAAAGCTAAGTCTTAGTTTATGCTAGGATTTACAATTTTTACTCCATAAAAACTGAAAATTATCATTTTGTTCGAACTTGTACTGTAAACATCATCTTAGAATGAACAAATCGAGTTGGTAAAAACCGATCGATACACGACTTATAAAAATATAACTTTAATCATTGTCAATATTATGTCCGTTAGGATTTTACGCATTAAATTGATCGGTTTGCATGACCGTGTGATATAAAGTACACGTATATATTAATATATTGAACTGTGAAAAATAATTTGTATAGTTCATTTCTCCAGATTTTTTTTTTTTTAGATTTAAATACGGCTTATATTGAACGGTTTGTATTGTATCATATGGTGATATACACAACGTGGTTTTCAGTAATAGTCGGAATGGAATTAGGATTTTCATCCACTACAAATAGTGACGTCCTAGTAAAACCTATCTACAGTAGCTATACCAGTTTCGCGTAACGATCGGGCTTTTACGGTATCATGTACGCGTACAACAATCGTCGGGACGGCGGCGTCGAACACGCGATACGACTGTATTCACAAGAACGTTACACAATATTTTTGCACTCGTTCGACGGTTGATCGAATGTATCTATATAAACGACTTCGGGTACACCCATAGGTTTGCATCAGCCGCGTGTATACACGCGTAGTGTATTATGTATTTACGTGTAATGGTAATTATTATGCACGTGTTCGCCCGTCGAACAGATTGGTTATTAACGATTAGAAACGCTGCTAAAACCGTACGGGCGCGTGTGGCAATTCGTGTACCGAATACCGTTTGTATAGTGATATTGTTCGCGTGCACAACACGGGTAGGTATATATATCTGCCGTGTGCACGGCCGGGAACAGCGCCGCCGAAGCCGCCTAATTTAATTTGTAACTCGAAAATCCGTTAATGTCAACACACCACACACGTTAGTGGTGACCGAATGTATACCGCGCGCCATACGCATTATAATAATACTGTGGACTGTACGTACAATAGTGCACGTTACAGGGCCTAAAATAATTGTGCGCACCGCGCGGAATTTGAAAGTCTCCAATGAAATCCTATTCATCGGAGTCGCAAAAACGGTAACTTACATCACAAACGAATGTCGTAAAATCGGCGGTCTTACAGTACTGCTGAGTACAGAAAAATTACATCATTTCTACGTTAAGCGATGTAGGCTCATCTTTCACCCGTGGAGGCTACGTACATTTTTCGAGAATTAGCGTGTGCAGTGCGAATGACTATAAATTTTAATCTCTAGTCGAGGTACACGTCGGTTATGAGTACGCGTGATCGCAGCCCTTATAATAACGAAAACGCCGTTTGCTGGTTTCCCAATAATCCGCAATTGCCCGGAAAACCTTGGTCAACGCCTATAATAACAATACTGATATATATCAGTCGAGTTGATACTTTTTTTCCCGCGACGTACCTATACCGTTCGAAATAACCGTACGGCGGCGGCGATGGACCATTCGTGGATTTCGTCGTTGTGCAATACCGTCTAACGCAATTTCACGTCGTGATCTCGCAGAGTCTACTTGCGAAGGTTTTCTTCATCGTTCCAGTACGCGTATAATTGAGTTACTACATTGTATATACATAAAACTCGCGAAGTGTATAGTGTTGCGTTGAAAAACTAAACCGGAATAGCGCCTAAAAAACATCGAAACTCGTGTACTGTACTGCGGTGTGCAGAAAAAATCGTGCTGTGGCCACCGCTGGCGTTAACCGTTGAAATGAAGTGTGATACGATGGTGGTTTTCAGTTTAATTTCATGAAAACATGTTCGAAATGATAAAGAATATTGTAAACTTATGCTTGTAAAAAGTCAAGTAAAAAAGATGAATAGGAACAAAAAATCGTGTGAATTTATATACATGCAATTATGATGATCAATAGTCGATCGTAAATAAGTAGGCAACTACCTAATATGTAATACTGCTATAACCAAGTAAGTATAACACACGCGCGGCTGCCGCCGATATCTGTATCGTAACCACGGTTCGACGCGTTTTACCAATGTTTGTGTCACGGAGCGATTCGCACACAGTGCGAATGACACGTTTGAGAACGAGAACGGTGGAAAAAATAAAAATGTCCGAATGTTTTTTTTTTATATAAAAATAGTTTTTTTTTTCATCTTTTGGCCGTTGCTTTTACACAAGACAGTTGTTACATGTTTAGCCTATTATAAATGTCTAGACATACGTTATGGCTAAATTGTCGACTACACGCGTAACAATAGATAATATTTATATATATATATATATTTAAATTACAAAATATAAAAAGAAAAAAATTATATATTTAAAAAACGAAAAAAAATCGCTCTTTTACGTCGCGCCACACTGGTCCGACGTACACATAATAACCGCATTTGATGAATAAATGTGCTTTGTAAACGTGTGGGCAGGATACGTGCACGAATACACGTTAAGCACGTGAAACGTGGCAAAGAGCGATTCGCGCGTGCACTCGTGTTATGGTGGCGCAGTTGTAAAAGAGCCAATGAGTCGATGTACTGATGTTATTGTTGTTGTCGGTACGTCTAACGAGCCAAAAGCCGTTAGTATGACGATGAGGGCACTCCGTAGGACGAGGACGGCCTTGCAGGTGCTCCGTACAACGAGGACGGGCCGGAAGAGTAACCACCGCTGCCAGAGGAGTAGCCACCACTGCCGGAGGATTGTTGATATTGAGCCACTTGGATGGCCGGTTTCACCTGTTCCAATTCGACTCCGACGACGCGGCTCGAGTACGATTGAGATGGGACGCCGTAAGAGGACGACGGGACTCCGTAGGAGGACGACGGGGCTCCGTAAGAGGATGACGGGGCTCCGTAAGAGGATGACGGGGCGCCGTAGGACGATGACGGGTATCCGCCGGACGATCCGGAGTTCTGGGACTCGTCTCTGAGCACGATCTGCTTGATCTGTTCGAGCAGCTGTGAGTCAACGTACTGTCCTTCGTAGGTGGACGGTCCCGGAGCGACGGGCACGTAGCTGCCGCCGGACGAGTATCCGCTGCCGCCAGAAGAGTATCCGCCGCCGCTCGGATATCCGCCCGACGAGTATCCACCGGACGAGTATCCGCCTCCGCTGCCTCCAGACGAGTAACCACCGCCGAATCCGCCGGACGAGTAACCGCCACCGAACCCGCCTTGCGACGGACGGCTGTAACCGCTTGGTGGCTCAGCTGTGGTCATGGCGATTGCGGCGACAACGAAACACTGAAACACGACATAAACGTCAATGGCACACGAGCAGTCATGTCACGTAAAACGAGCGATGATCGTTTTCTCTCCCGGCCAACCGTGCGTACAAACATTGGACAACCCTACACGTCCACGGACCTCCGGTACATGACGCGTCCACCTGTGCACGCAGTAACGGTCTCGTATGGGCACCGATGGTCAACGGACGTTGCGTTGAACGCGAAGCGAACGGGCGCGCGGTAAAACGGCTGTTCCGACGAGTCCTGCCGACCGACGTTCGACACTTTCGTGCGTGCGCTCGACGGCCATAAGCGATTCGCGATGCGGACCACGCACGCTTCCACGTGTACCGGACCACACGTACGTAACGTTTGGTCGTAAGCACGTACAGGGGGGGAAAAAAAATCCACGAGGACACTGCTGATATGCTACTATTGTACGTTGTCCGTGGAGAAAGCTCCGGTTTCTGTCTCGGGCGCGTTGCGGTACGTCTAAATCACGCCGAATCGTTATCTCATAGCAGTGTTTTTTATGTTGCACGTAGGAATCTTAAAAAACGGAACGGTCGAAAACGAAACACGAGAAGAACGGAAAAAAGTAGAAAAAATCAATTTTTCGACGAAAACGTGTAATTCGTTCTTCCGAAAATATGAGCTATATATACAACGTATCATGATGCGATAATGTTTTGTAGGATTTAACTGTTGCCGTATTAGCTGGATATTGCGTGGTTTTTTTACACCGAACGACGGCGTTATGAATCCGTAGGTAGCGCATATAGTACTGTAGTATTTTATGGCTAGAGTATATTTATATACGTCGTGAGACGAGTTCGAAAACGAATAACTTACCAACAGAAGACCGTTCATTTTGAGATTGTTTTCTTGTAAAATGTACTCGAGTGATGGGAATACGAAAAAAAATCACTGAATTCACTGACTAGTCACCGAACTTACACCGACTATTGGATACCTGCTTGTAATTGCTCAGCTATTTTATACAACCACCACCCACCTGCAGGACACGTCGCGCGCGATTGGTAGGGATTGAAAATGAAAGGAATGAATATTAAAAACTTCTTCGCAGATTCCCAGACCAGTAATTACATTATCCAAATACAAAGTGATTGTAACTGCTTAAATCATAAGAAAAATAATTATATATATATATATATATACATATGTGTGTGTGTGCGTGTGTGTAACAACACATCTCACGGAGTTCAAATCTCACGGTAATAGTTCGTTTAAAATTCACTATTTTATTGTTGTTATATAACCGCAGCAGAAAATGTGTAGAATTGTTATTTATTCACACGCGCGACGGATACAACTTCCAACATAATATTGTGTATATTATACTTTTTTGAAAATAAAATGTCTGACGATTAAAAATATTAAAAAATTAGTAAGATTCTATGCCCGTATGTTATACTTTATTACAAATTGTTTCCGAATTTCCGAAGTTTTTTAACATTTCGATTACATAAAAAGTTAATTTAATTCTTATTCAAAATATTGAAAGAAATATATTAAAATATGATCAAAATTGAACTAAGTTTAATTAATAGTTTTTTATTTGATTAACATTGACGTACTGACACTTACAGTGTATAAATAATGATCTGCTAACGTATCTGTTATCGTACATTTAAATAAATATGCAACTTATAAAATTATAAGTATTTTTACGTTCTGATACATTATTATGTTAAATTGTTAGTTTATATTGTTAGTCGTGCAATATATATTCAGCTTAATCGAATGAAAGCACAACATTTGTTCTTAAATACTGTGAGCGTACATAACGATATGCTGTTAATATGTTAATATATCAAATGAACTACTTTTATTTATGATATTTCAAAGTAGTATTTAAATATCGATCATTAGCTATTATTTTTTGATTGCGGTAGCTATTGGGTAAATTTGGGTACTATTGTTAAATTGAGAACACAATAAAGGTATAAATATTTTAAAAAAAGACATCGATCTAGGGTATTTGTTGAATAATAGAATTATTGAAGAATTATAAATTACAGAAATATTTGTTAGGCACTACAATTTAGTTGTTTTTTTTTTTTAGTCCTTGAATGTAATATAAGGACAAATATGTCGATTTTAAAAAACATACAAAGTTTCTAGTCCATTTCTCTGAAGAACGATTCTCAAATAATTATTCGATTAATACTGATCGCTGAAAAATATATTTATTATTTAAATTTTTCTCTAAGGTCATTATTAATCAATAACACATCTGATCTGTGCATTAGAGCACACATTTATAGAAAGTACTCATTCCATGCGTTTACGTCTTATAAATACTTGTAACTAAAAAGTTGTCAACATCTTCTTAAGGAAACATTGTTTTTCATAATCGAGTTTTTATGTTATTATTTTTACAAGCAACAAGATTTTCAGTCATAATTGTTCCATAGTTGTTTTACGTGATCTTTTATTCTATTATATTCTATTAACTAATAACTGTATGGCTATCTTTATTCGAATGAAACGGTTAAAACTGAAAATTAAATCAGTTTATTATAATTTATGAGCGGATATATTATAATTTATAAAACATAACATAATATTGCTCTTAATATAATATATTTTAATAAAGTTTATC
Source organism: Sipha flava (assembly GCF_003268045.1). Classification (NCBI taxonomy): domain Eukaryota; kingdom Metazoa; phylum Arthropoda; class Insecta; order Hemiptera; family Aphididae; genus Sipha; species Sipha flava. The sequence continues at coordinate 203,448 of NW_020273593.1, read as the reverse complement.
CGGTTAAATTTGTAAGATATAATATAATAGGAAATAGGTATGATAAAGTGCATCCACAAAGAAAAAAATTGAAAAAACCATAGTGATAATAATATGATATATTGGTGTATTTTTATTCTTATTAGCTTTAATATTAACTGTTCAGTTCAATAACAATTACAAGTTGGTGTTATGTACCTATAATTTTGTACTATTACTAAAAATATAATACGTATTTTGCAACAGCCTTATACTAAAAACTATAATAAAAATGAAAAAAATGACACCTATTATGTACCAGAGAGTGAGAAGGTAAAATTATTTATGGGACAAAAGATTAACTTATTAATTGATCGTATTTATTTTATTCAATGTAAAGAAGCTCACTGTTTTTAAACAATCATAGATTAATAATATTTTTTAATTGTACAAACTCAATGACACAAATGTATTTATTTTATATAATTAACGCCCAAGAAAGTAAGAACATAGATATTAAACATAAATACAAAAATTAAATTGAACATTTGAATAAACATTAATAGCCATAGAGCAAATCACTTTAAGTATAGCAATTATTGTAGTAAAAATTCTTTTACACTATTTTATTGAAAATTATCTCAAGTCATTGTGTTGGTCACAAATAAACATCAAGTATATTTCAGTGCTCTAACTGACTAGTTATATTTATGTTTTTCCAAAATTAATAAGATAATTTTTTATTTTTATTTAAAACAGTCAATTTTAAATTTATAACTTCATTTCTATATAATTTTGGTACAAATAATCATTTTGGATTGTTAACAAAATAATTTTTCATTTTTACCTCATTGTAATTTGAACAAGTAAATTTTCATTTAGTTAGTATTTTTACAAGTTTAAAAATTTAAAACAGAGTGTCTAAGTGTCTTGATGAATATCAATACTGAAGGAATAATTGTTATATAGAAACTGCTTAGAAAACTTGTCACCAATAGGCTATAACATTAACAATAGGTGGTAATGGTATGATAAACCATGCGTAATATTTTCCAGCAAATATTCAATACAGAAACGTAGCCAATATAAAGACACGTGCCTTGAGCACGACATTTATGAGATGTGCTAAATTATAATTACATATGTCCTTTTTTTTTTACCTAAACCTAAGTAAAACTAAAAAAAGTTATAATAACTAAATGTCTTATTATTTTGAAGTATTATTAGTAATTTATTATAATAGGCCAGTGGTAGCCAAACTACGGCCCGTGGGCCAACTTCAGCCCGCCATCATTTAATATCTGGCCCGCGAAAGTCTTCTATATTACAGTACTTATTTGTATAACTGTAATATTTTGCATTTACGTAAAAAAAAAATTGAAAATGCATTTTTTTATGGCCCATGGTAAAAAAAAAGTTGTTTTTTATGGCCCGAGGTAAAATAAGTTTGACCATCACTGTAGTAGGAAATGGTTATTGCTCTTGTATTTACTTTGTGTACTAAAATATTTTATTTTTATTGAATATGTTTAATTATTTTGGGATTACTAGGATGTATTTCATATTACTAAGGAGAAAAAGAGGCGTTAATTTAATAGGACCGAGAAGTGAATACATGTGTTATGTACTACTAATATATTGAATATAAAATAATGACTGACAACTTTAATGTTGTGAAAAATTTCGCACGAGTCATCGACTTACCAGATACCACAAATAATTGTCGTGAATTTTCTAAGGGATGCGAAGGGGAGGACATACAATGTTAATGCACCGTTTGATTTTCATTAAAAGTATTATTGTTACACAATTTTTGTAACTAACGTTACGGATGAGTACCACGTGTGAAATAATGATGTAAGAAATCAGCGTTCCTCTGAACTACGTTCTTCCAAGTGTGTGAAAGTAAAACAGAGAAAATACGAGTATACCTATATAAAAAAAGACGAAAAATCTATAAAAATATTAATCATAACAAAAGCAAAAAAAGTAGCATTTTTATTTGTTAATTGTTGCACACAAAATTTATGGTGTCGTTTTTGTCAGAGACATATGTAAATCCATAATAAGTATGGATTTAAATGTATAAACGGCCTAGATACAACGATATCGATTGGCACACGTATTCCGTTAACATAGAAAACTATATCAGATAAATTCATCTGAAAACCAACTGTCGCTCAAAATTTTAGTTTTCTAGTACCACGATTATTTCATCATTTATATATATATCATTAAACAGTATTTTGATGTAGATCAGCTGTAGTGTAGTTATAAAATAATTAGTTGTCGTTATGTACTTCAACAGTCGGATTTGAATTTACTGGTTCTATTATTTAACATATTTTGTTTTGTACTATGAGTAAATTCAATTCCTGTGAGATATATTGTTCTATTAAATCCGACAGTCATATAATTACACATTTTTTTTTGTTTTTTAGACTAAATAAATTTCAAGAACATAGCAACTACTTTATACTTGTTGATATAACACCGGATGATTATGACTGTTATTTTCATGGTTTTAACTTGCACACTTCAATAATAAGCGCAAGAGTTTCTGTTATGTATATATCTTATTATCTAAACTCAACGACGATCAATTTAGATTTAAAATGGTATATGGAAATTGAAAATGTTCTCCAGATTTTAAAATACCAATCGCATAAACATCTATAAACGGATATTTCATAAATTGAAATATTTCTAAAATTGAAGGGTTTATAATTTGAAGTCAAAACTGTCTAGATCAATGCGATTTCACCAACTCATTAAAATTAACACATTAAAATAATTACATTGGAACAATTTTCTGTAACACAGTGTCAATAATATATTATTTTGAAATTTTACATATGGCTACATGTATGTGTGAGCGTATGAATGTCTCCAGAAAATTAGTACATCGTTTTTTTATTTTTTTTTTCAGAATTAAGTGCTAACGTAATTACACAGTATAAATGTATGTGTAATTTATGTGACTAAAACCATGATCAGTAATTTCTAATAGATGAATGTTTCAATATACGAATAATATCGTATCGATAATTTTACAATTATATAAAATCTTCTCAGTGTTTTGAAACTATTAAAAATTTCTATATTTATAAAAATAACAGCATTAGATTTCATAAACTATTGGTTCTAATATATTGTAAATTGTTTTTTAGAAAAAAACATGTGTCAGTAGAAATGCTTCAAAAGCTTTATGTATCTGTTGATGTCTCATCTAGATAATCCACCAATATTAATTAATAATCAAACGAGTTTCGTATAACTTATACTTTTAACACGTCGACTTTTGATATTATCGCGGAAATTTAAAACTATAAAATAAAAAACTGAAAAATTAGTAAAACGTGTTTTGTTCATGTTTTTAACAATATTTAACTATTTTTGAATCTAAAATTATGATTCACTAACAATTTTTTATGATAATTTCAAGTTTATATGATATATGTATAAAATAGATAACAATCTTTTTTTCTGGCCTGTATGAAGCAATAACTTACACTTAATTGTATGCCGTGTTTTTAGTACTTTTACGAGCGTGCTTCTTAAAATTATATTTAAATATACATCTGTGTGTGAGAATATCAATACATAATTCGGCAGGCTAATAAGTGATAAATGGTCATCAATAATTAGAAAATATTGTTGATGTGTAAATGAGTTTTAAAAAAAAATCATCGATCTCGGAACTTATACTTATTTATCCCTTTTAAAAATGAATACATTCCTTATTTATTTCAAAATCTAAAAATTAATTAATTTTATTAGTTTAAGATTAAATAAAGAAAGATAAAAAAATATTGGCTCTCATCATAAAAATCCTACATCTACCATGTACCATTGTTAAAGTAATTGGTAAAATCCAATAAGGTTAACCAACATTATTACATGCCAAATAGATAAAGATACACAAAATATTATGTATACTTCTGACTCCTAGCTTCTACAATAGAATTACATAATATTGTTTTTTTTTTTTTTTGTTGGTTAGGTACCTATCAATTAGTACTGACCAATATTTTTCTAGGTATAAATTAAAATGAACAAATATTTTGGACGTCTTATTTGTGTACACATAATTTTAAGTTATAAAATATGTATCTGTTATGAATAAATATAATCTGTAGCGAAAACCTTAACCTTGACCTAGAAGATTTAATATTAATTTAATAGCGTTCAAAATGTATTGTACGTCTATATTTTTTTTTTTACATTTTGTAGCAACCTAACTATTTATACTATACTATGATATAAGTTATTACTGTCATGTGTCTGGATGCAATTGACGTAAGATACTTATAAATAAATTAAATAACATATTATTGTTCTGTATGTTTTATTTTTACTTTGAATAGATATTCATTATATGTTGTTATACGTTACTGAAAGGTATTAAAACCAATGTGTTTTTTTTATAATTTTAAGCCTATACATTATGCAACAGGTTTATAGACATATTATAAAATAGGTATAACGATATAAAAATCAAATAACATGGAAAGAGGTAGTCCAAAGTAATTGGTCTACGATGAATCTGAAGGTAAATATTTTATAATGCACATCACGATGTTCATTATATGATTGAGATAGCGGATCAGATAAAAATAATATATATATATATATATATATATATATATACATATATGCTATTAACTTATATAACATTTTATTCTTATATTTGAATTTTAGATAGATAAATCAAACAGTAATATTTAAATTTTAAAGTTAATAATTCATAAATATACAGTATGTCAATGCAATAAAAATGATTCAGCCTTATATTTTATCGATAATTTTCGTTTTATTATTAAATTAACATGCATGTTAAAACCAACGACCCGTGCAAAATAACAACTTTATTTTTTTCATACTTTGGTACAGCACTATGAATAACATTACCTATACCAAATGAAATCATATTTTCGGGATCTCCTTAAATATACATTTTATGAGTACTTCTTGCCTTGGTATGAATTATAGAATGATTACGATCCGTTTTTATTGATTCTACCTATATTACAGTCTATGAAATATAAACGAAAATGATAAAAATTAATTTAGTATCTTGGTCGATTAAAATAATATCTACTTTCGAAATCATTTTAAATAACCATCCAACTCCGTCTATAATAGTTGGACCTAGACCTACTGATTAATTCGGTCGTACAAACTTCATATACATATGGAAGTTAAACAGATTGCTGATTATAAATTCTAGACACAAATGTTTTGGATACAAACGGTACGTTTAACGTTGAAACATCAAATTTAACCCAGAAAGGTGGCGTGACTTGAATTCCAGCCCATAAATTATGTTTGAAAAATATTATGTAATCGTATGTAAAGAAAAATATAACACAATAAGTAGTTGTCGAAGACTCGGTGGTGGTGCAGAGGTATTGTTCAATCATAATAGGTAAAACGCATTAAATTTAGTATCTATTTAAACCGACTGTGAATATGTGTTGACCAGAACTCACAAAAAATGCATTTTTCAACATAATATTATACATAGTGTTATACTACTGTAGTTCAGTAAAAATTAGTATACCGATCGTCCGTACAGATATCTTATACTGTCTTTCGAATAAATTCTATAAAGTTTATAAGAAAATGGTAATCGTTTCTTTTTATAAAACATATAACTTTCGGAAACTATTTTCTCTTATATAATAATAATAATTGTATTTCATATAATTACGTTAATCAAGAAAAAAAAAATAAGAAAAATATTTTCATTGTTATATACTACTCAAATATATTTAGGAACGAAAAAAACAATGGACACCATTTGTTTCAAGACATTACCTCTTATTGCCATTTCTCTTCCATTTATTTTAACTACACGTTGAATTATCAAAATGTTATAGCCTTGGAGAATTTTCTACGCGTAATTTTTCTTCCGGGTGAGAGATTTAAGACTTTACTATTTATTTCAATTTTTTTTTTACTTTATGCATATCATAATTTTACTAAATACATAAGCCGTAATATTTTTGTTTAAAGTATAAGCTATTTTTGTAAAATATAAAACAAGATAGTAAATTCTAGCTGCTAGATTTACAGTATTAGTATAACAAATAAATGAATAAAATAGTATTTTTAATGATACATCTTGTTCGCATATAATTTATTTACTCCTCCCATTTACTTAATTTTAAGGTTTTTTCGAGAATAAAGTGCACCACTAATGCATTCATGTCTAACAACGAGATAATAAATTTTTAAAAACAAAATTATTAACTTAATGCATCAGAACCTATAGTAGTTTGCATTAGTATAATCATAAATTTGTAACTATGAAAAAAATTAACAATTCTCGGTTTTATTTCAAAAGACATTTTATTATCATAATTACAACATCACTTTATGGGTTTATTAGGGTATTAGGATGTTATTTTAGTTTGCCTGGTACTTTTATTTCCCTTTAGGAAACGCTTTTTACAACACGTAATATATACAATATATTTTCACCGATTACCCAGGCAAACTTTAAATTTATTTGTTTATTTGTTACTATTACATTTAGTGTTTTAATCTTTTTAAATTTTAGATTACTAAATGAAATACTAAGATTTACAGGAAGAATATATGTAAGAGGAAACATGTTGGTAGTTCAAGTTTTTGAGACGCATATAGTCTCTAGGATATTATCTTTTGTCGTTAAAATCTTGCGTAGTTCAGAGTGCACCATGTGCAATATGTGCACTGGTCATACTTTTACCTACTATTTAGTATTTATTTTATCATTTTTATACTACAAAAATGGGCATAGTGACCCACTGACTTAAGCTACTATTATGCAATATATAGCGGTCGTCTCGATTTTCATTGCGTATGTATCATGATTACTATGTAATTTGTTTTATTCAGTGTCTGTACGAAAAAAACTAAAATTAAATTAAAATAGCATAAATAAAATAGCCGTTTAACAACTTTTCCCACCACTGTACGGTGCATGGAAAACGGAAAGATAGAGTGAAAGAGAGAGAGAGAGAGAGAAAGAAGTAGATGAAAATAGAGAGAGAGAAACTACTATAAATAATCATATTAGTACACCATTTCATCGTGTTAGAGTTCTGCCAGACATTTTAACGACCCCGTCAAGATTCACCTTTTTATATAATATAATTTTATTGTATATAAAGTTAGCGCTGTAAGTTGCACTGCAATATTCTAGACTAAAAAGAATGTACCTACTTGTTACTGTCTCGTTTGTTTACTATAATTATTAAATTTAGGGACCATTGGTAAATTGATATGGACATAGTCAAAAATCCGTTTAATATGCCGTATCGGAAAGTTGAGTAATATTTCCAATCTCCGGGTCCCACAGCTAGTTTGACCTTTATCGGATGAATTTATGTCAAATGAATGACCGTGACGAATGATTTTTGATGGTTTAATCATAAAATGCAAAATGTATTTTCAGTGAATACGCAACTATGATCATTAAATTTGTCATAAAACAAACACACATTCTTAACAAACGGAATATACGAGTATGTAAAATATCACTACATGTTTGATATACTAATATGATAATGTTATGTGTATTAGTTACTTTAGTATAATAATGTTATTCTTTTTTATCAACATTAATATCACAAATCTGAGGACACAATACTATTAAGGTTGGTTACGATTGTATTTATTTAAGTCTAAAATGCAAAAAAAATTTTAAATCGAAGGTTCTTGTAATATACTTATATTCAACGAACAGTAATATAATATTTGGTTTTGTAGTATATTTAATCATCATACAATAATGCTATTGTATAGCCTTATAAATATAATACAGTGTACTAAATAAATGATTGATATTTCTCAAAATTGTATTTTGTGTATATAATTAATAAATGTAAAAATAAGTAATTAATAAGTAAAATAAGAAGTAGAATAATCTTCATAGTATAAGTATAATGTACCTATTATAATAAAATAACAATGTTTTTAAAAATATTTTAAATTAATAATAATTAGTGGTCGAAATGGATCAAGATAAGTGGAGGGATGTCTTAAAATTCAGATTTCCTGATGTCATCATAACATTCTTTACACCTCGTGTACCTATGATATATTTTTTTTTTTATAGTTCACATAAGGTATATTATTTTAGTCCGTGGCTCTAAATACGGGTATAATACTGGTTGCGAAATGGTTTATACCAAACAACACGATAAGCCGGGTGCCCAGGCCTGAATGTTAAAAATAATTATTTTCACCGAAAAAAAATAATTTCTTATATATAAATATAAAAATGATAGTAAGTATATCATTTTAAAATACAATTTTTAGGAGAAAAGCGTTATTCTAGACAAAACAAGTAGAGGGATGCCATCCCTCCCTATCTTACACCACTTCGAGCACTGATGACAATTTCAACCTGTATAAATTAATTATATATACATGTTTAAGTAAAACAGTAAAAATATGAAACATATATACTAAACATTAAACTTTTAAGTATTTGAATCCTTATATGCTTGTTAACCTCAATTACCTTTGAATCAATAAGCTTAATTTGGGAGAAAATGTACTTACCTAAGGCCTGTTGAGCAAACTCTAATATATACGGTATATTCTATATGAGCCTGTCAAGAAAATCCTTTAATAGACACTCAAATTTACCTACAGTAGTCTAGTGCTATACAGTAGTGTTGTACATTTAAGAAATAAATTGCATAAACAATTATCGTAGTTCATCTAATGATATTCAACAATGAAATGTTTACATTTACATAATACACCATATCACATCTTACAACTTAATCAGATTGACCAACGAGTAAGTTACAGATATATTTCACATACAATGATATCTAAGATGATTGTACATATAATTTTGTACTAATTGAGGTGTTATAGTCGATTATAAGAATTTAGTTTGTCTTGGTTAGTATTGATATTTATTTACATAATACATATTTAGGTAATATGAAAAAAAAAAAAAGGTTTTCGGTGGTAATTACTCTGGAATAATATCTTCCATTAAATTTATGAAATTATAAAAATAAAAATATTAGATGAACTTATAATAATCTTAATTAAAAATCGATAAACAATTATTGGTAAAGAGATATTAATTTTAAAATCTTTCCGATACAGAGAAAACAAATGGATAATCCTATACTGCAGATGTTATATATGTATATATTGCTCCATTATTAGCTGCTCACGTGTTGACTTTTTTTCGCACATATGTTGCAAGGTATAATAGGTGAACATAAAATTCTACCAGTTTTAAAATTGTTCTTTAGGTACAGTAAATTTTATTTATTTAACAAAATAATATGCATAATATTTTATGAGACATAATTGCTTAAATTACATGAAATGTTGAATGTATTTTATGAGTAGATAGCCATACATTATTAGTTTAACATTAATAACTTTAACGGGGTTTGCATACATATTTAATTGGGAAAACATTAATAATTAATTTATGACGCAACATATTAAATATATAATACGATATCATTGATTTTATTGAATAATTGGCTATCAATCAGAAGGTAACTCGTTTTGTGCGTCTGTAATATAATCAAGCTAACTTGACTAGATGACGAAATATTATATATTTACTACTTAAATATATATAGTTATACTATGGATGAGTATAGTGTATGAATGTAAAATTTTTAGTTATTTTTTTACCATGAATTACTTATAAAATATACTTTATTACAAAATGATTTTGAAAAATTGTATTATATTACTCTTTAATTTTTAACATTCTTTAGTCATGATTTAAGAAATGTAATCTCACTATGATTCTTGTATAGTATACTTTTCAAATTTAATTTTTAAGATTATTATTTTTTCATTATTTTTATCAAACTTTATTATTTAAAAAAAAAAAAAAAAAAAAAAGTGTTTTGTAATTAGGTACAATATACTTTCATTTTCTTTTCAAAAATAGGTATGATTCTCAATGAATTTCTTCATAATATTGACACGAAAGTTACTTTATTCAATATTAATTCAAATATTTCGTAAATGAGTATTGCAACTTATGATGAATAATAATGACATAGGCATCATCTCGAATAATTTATCGTATAAATTCTAATGTAGGGAATACAAGTTTAGAAGTGGTCTTACCAAATATATATATAAATAATAATTTTTTTATTTAAAAATCTTATTATTTCGAAATAATGAATCTATATATATATATATATATATATATATATATATATACTATATATATAAATAGTTAACACTATTTCACATTTATTATATAGGAAGATATTTATACCTTTTGTTATCAAAATACCATAATAAAGAAAAAAGTTTTAAGTAAAATAAATTATAAATATTTTTTTATTAAAGTTTATTAAGATTTTCTTCATTATTTTTCATTGCTTATTATGTATTCTTTTTAATTTGTCTAACATAGCAAAATCATCCATTGTTTTAAGAAATCATAATCATTCAGTATTTATCATAGTGCTAATAGTATTACATTAATAAATAACAGTTGGTACCCGTTGAAGTTTTGGAATAAGGGAAAGGTATAAACTTGACGTAATAAACGAAAGTCTTCAATTTTCTGCACTTATTTATTCCCTATGATTAAGTGTTAAGATACCCGTCTATTAATTTAACTAGTATTATTAATTTTTCCACTAAGCACTGACTGGTTCCGAAACCCGAACACTTAAATAATTCAAAATACTTTGAAATGTAAAATAAAATCATTTCTTAAGCATAATATAATTATAGGTATCAGCCTTTTTTTTTTTTTTGAAACGTTCTCTAGATACAAACTGATTTGTTTAAACGACATTTTATATCCAAATAAATTGCAGGTTTCAATGATTATACCACATGGTGTTTATAATTTTTAAATTAAATAAGTAGTTTAAATTGTTTATTCGACATAAAAATATGTACATACATATATTAACAAATAGAAAATGTGCATAAATATTAAAATATTAATATAAGTAGCAGTATTTTGTCTATCTTTTTAGAGTTAATTGTTTTGCTAATTGCGGCAACAGCAATTACTTTGATCGAAAATTTCCATTTTCCAGTCACTATTAATCCTTAATCTCCGAGAAAATAATAATATTAAAAATTTTCTTGGTTAAAACATTTTTGCGGCTGGAATTTTTCACTCTGATCAGTTTACTTTCCGTTTACGGTAAAAGTAAAGACGACATAGAATCTTACGGAATGATTGTAAACGGTTTAATTCTCGGTTTCAGTACTCTTACCACGTTCACAAATAATAATCTAATTTTATTATTGAAATATAAAACACTATATGGCTATATGGTCTACTACCAACTATATGGCTAATGAACCTTTAAGACGTCTTATGTCGATTGCCAATGCAGATCCTGTCTTTAACGATTTGTTAATAACTTGATTGTAATACACTATGTTATCAATTATTGTATAATATTAATCATTACCTCAAATGTTATATGTCCATAAAAGGCCAAGCCCGTATAAATAAATAAATAAAATAAAATAAACAACTTTCATGATATTTTCGGCTTATTTTACTATTTTTATATTTTACAGTCATAGTTCAGTTTACTGCACTCACAATTCAACAATATTTGAGTTTAAAACTTGTATAACTTTTTGCATAATAAAATATAATTTACGAAAATGAACTTGTCATACTTTACACAGTTTTTTTTATAACACGTGTGCAAAACGTGCGTTATACCTAACCTTGTAATTTTTCTGATCATAGTATATCTAACAGTTAAGTACATAGCCAGGAATATAAAATCCGGGCTTTGCAAATTAATATCTACGGTGTAAATTTTACACAAGAACGATATGAAAGTAGTTTCACGGACAGACGTCAAATGTTAACTGAAAGCGTGACTTACGCTACAAACTGTTTTTGAATACCCTGTGGATTTACACGCGGTCGCAATTTTGGCTGTAAATAGGAGTTACCACGAGAGTTGGCAGAGTAAAAGGAGATAGAAAAATATATTATTCATGAACAGTGTAAATTTGATATCTTCTATCACGGAATTCACGTGAAATACGTGTTATAAAAACGTATTACCTTACGTTTATTCCGTAGAAATAATATTTTATTAAATCTTCGAGTACTACAAAATTACATCATTATAAAAACGGATACATTTATTTTGGACAAACGCGTATTTTACGTGCACGTATGATAAGAGCTCTAGTGCGAATAATACACTGCGCTGCACTGAGAATAAAAATCTGCAACACAAACATTTAACATACACATATCATTTGCGTAGTATCAAAGCCATATCTAGGGGGTCTAGAGTGTTTGGCTCCCCCTCCCCAAATGTCTTCAATATTTTACAAATGTTTAAAATAATTAATTACTTTCAATACCATCAAAAATGACTTAAGCTCCAATTAATCATTGACTGTTTTCAGTTTTATATCATAATATGAAAATATTTTTATAGTTTCTAATCACAGACTTCTAACCAACTCGTGCATTAAATAGAAATCTGACGTGAAAAGATGTCAAAGTAATTTCGTTCGTTTGATTTGATTACGTTTTAATAAAAGAAGACTAAACCTTTTTCTGTTTTATTTTTAACCAAATGTCAAAATTCAAAATCTAAATTCAATAATTTCACAATGTTTTGGACCTCCCCGAAAAAAATGTCTAGATACGGCCTTGCGCAGTATAAATATACGGTATACATATATGGTATAACTTATAAATACACACACACACACAGGATATAAACGCATCAAGGTAATCAGTGGAAAGTATAGATTTTCACTGATGTTCGGTGGTTTTTTTTTTTACCGGCAAACGCATAATATCATAGGTGTTATTACGATGCCCGTTCTCTAACCTCATTCCGTGGTTTCGGTATTTTTTCGGGGTCTCCTCATAAGTATACGTGTAATACGATTACGCAACGGAACGGGCGGCGCGCGCGTCTTTCACGTCGAGGAAACGTACTGCATTCCCGGGACCCGCGAGCGGTGCCGAGCGACGACGGAACGCCACCCGCGTACGCGGTGCACCTGACCGTTCGGAGCCGTCGCCGTACGATCCGCACGTAACGAACGTAACGCGTACGGACGATAGCACGCCGACGGGCCTTCCGAGAGCGCGCGGGGTCAAAGGTCGCGCGTATCCCCCCGAGATACGGTCGTCGCACGGAGGTGCCGCGTAAACGGACGAGCGTACGGTAATTGTTGTGTTATGCGCGCGCGTGTACGCATAACAACGTGGCCGCGCACACGATACGGTTGCGATTCGCGGCGCGGGGTCATCGCGGACGGGCGCGAGTCGCTCGCGCCCGGGGCCGTCCGCGTGCTGCGTAACGTGTCCGTCCGTTCGCCGCCGCGCGCGTGTGGGAGAGAAAGTGGCCGGGCGAACGTCGTGACCGTACACGCCGCGGCGTCTCCGCTTCGCCGTCCGTCCGTCCGTCCATCTACCCGAAGCCGAACCCGACGCGCCGGGGCACAAGCGGTCGGTCAAAGCTGCCGGTCGCGTACGGTCCGGGACGGGGACGCGCGCAGCCACCCGTGCACGATGCGTAGCCGTTACGTTGGTATTATTTACGCGCCGAGAAAAATTATAATATTTTTACGGTCGCCGGGTATCGCCCGAAAACCGTTCGTTCGTCGCGTAACGTAAACGTAATGTTACTACGCAGCGCAAGTCCTGTGCACAATGCATAATATCCATAATATCCGATACACGCGAAACAGGAGCGATCGTTATTATCATTATTATTATTATTATTATTATAATTATTACTTTTAAACGTGTACCGTCGCCGACACGTAACAACGCAGAAAACATCGGTGGTTTAGGTTTCGGTTGTGAACCATTGACCACCGCATGTTCCGTACATCTTATGCATCTCGATCGTAATAAAGTAATTATGCTCTCGTGTTATTTAAACTTAACACGCAGCCGAGTAGGCACTCGAAAACAGCCAAATGAATACTTTTGATTTCGAACGCGACCCGTACATTTCGTTTTTAAGAACAACTCATTTCGATGTGGAACAATAATGACGGTAATATTGAAAAATTACCATTATATTATCCACTCGAATGTCGATCATGTTTCACTGCTAGGGGTTAGTGATGATTGAAATATTTTACAACTTTAAAATCTTTAATTCGACGCATATTTCACATGTTGACCAAACTACAAGGTAATATATATTTCCTAAGATATAGTAAAACAAAATCACTCCTTAGATTATAAAACTCTGATTTTAGACTCTTTTAAAACCGTACAAAACAAATTCCAGCTCGTCCCGTGTATAATAATATGCCACAATCGTTTCAAACCGCCTACAGCTGATGTACGAGTATCGTTGATTATAAATCATACTGAACATACATTTCACGTTAAAGAATATAGAAACCTTTTCCCTAGAGACATAGTATTAGATAAGTTCCAGTTTTCATAGTATAAATATGCGCATATGAAAAAGTAATGTTATTTTTAATTTTTATTTTGGCCAATTTCATGTTTTAACCTATCGGACAGACGGACACATCAATACAAAATTAAATTATCTCCATGATAATTCTAAATAGTTTATAACACTACTATTTACATCAGAAAATGTATGTAGTAAGATATTTGAATAAATACTTTTGATTGGCTGAATTAATTAGCTATTACAATCGTAGTGCATAATTTTAGGATGCATTTTAATAGAACAATATTAAGTGCCTAAACTCTATTTGTGTACTCTCCTATGTAAATAATTACGCTTGATCTTCTTAATACGACTTAATTATTAATATTATGTAAAACTCCGCCATCCTTTCCTTTACGTACTATATGCCGTTATATATTTATGTTACTATGTTAATACGATAAAAAAAACTTTTATCAAATGTTTTCATTCGGTTTAATCATGAATTATTAAATTATTGTAGAGTGCAGATTTTCACGTTTTCATTTACTGTTCTATCGTATCTCGGCGGGGTTGAATTATGTGGATGATTATTCATCCATAATATCATTGCGCATATTAGTGCAAAGACATTTAAAGATTATTTAGCCAATCATTTAGAATATGCTGTATAATTTACTGTTTGCGATGTGTGAAAAAAATGTATTTTTTTTTTTTTTACAAGTTTCAAGATATTTTTGTTACCGTAAAAATTATCAGCGTATTATTTATATATATACCTCACAAAAACAAACACAACAAAACCATCAATTAGCCTACTTATGGTTCCAATAAGTATATTAAATTTATTAACCTATATGTATATATATTAATAGACTGTTCAGAGATTCATCGATAACAATCAAATAACATAATAATATTTTACAAGTACAATATACAATTCTATTTTATTACTAAGTGTATATTTCTAAGTGATTCATAATATAATTATTACCAACGATTATCTATTATATCTTCTGACGTACAATTTTCGAACCACTCAATTCATATAGAATGATGATTAGGTAATATTATTTTCTGGGTATAACCGAATATCTAATAATATAAACCATCACGGAGGTTTGAAACGGAGGAAATATAATTTCGATACTAATCATTTTTGAGGTCGTGCGTTTTGATCGTGTTCAATTTAAATCGAATAAATGTATATTATTTATGATTATTGATTGCGATCAGTTAATCGTACTTTACATGACCAGCTAGATGAATTACAATTACACATGGGTTGATTTTATTATATGTATTGCATCATAGTCGGGAAAAAAATTGTAGAAACATATACGTATTATTTATGTGAATGTGACACATACACATATTATACGAATATAATTTAGTATCAAAATATTAATTATCAAACTTTTAAAAATGTAATTCAATAGTTTTCTACTGGTCAGAGTCGTAACATAACTTCAAGTTATTCACTCGTTAATCAATTAAAAATAAATGATTTTTAATATAACAAATTAGAATAATAACACTTACCACCACCAAGTTATCTTTATAACTTTATTTTTTACACATCATTATGTAATATTAAATCCTGTTTTTTGTCTTATTACAAAATTCTAGTTTTATATTCGTTATCTGTTTATATTAATGCAACGAAAAAATTCAAATGGAATTGATACTATCATAATATAACCTAAGAAGTATCATCATAATGAAAGGTAACAATGAGAAAATCGGAAGTAGGAAGGTACTATAATAAAGATCACGATTTCCAGTCGTGACAGTAAATTATTACAGAAGCATCCGCCAACACCCGCAGGATAATACATTTTATTACTAAAATAAATTATTAATCTTATTATTAATCATATTCTAATAAATAAAGAACATTTAAAAGTAAATGCATAAACGTTGAAAACATAGAAGAAAGTGGTCTTAAGAAATCATGCAAGACAGAAAGAATGAGATATAAAATTAAAATTGCAAAGAAAATTAAAATTTATATTACAAAACGTTAATAGAGGTTACATTACATCTATTACAGTATTACTTTATGTGCATACGTAATTTAAAACAATGGAAACTTTTACACTTGTAATTTACAATTCCCGCGGAAACTAGCCTGAGGTTTGCCATTAGCAAATCTAGCAACAATTACTATTTCTTTTATAGCTATTGAAATACAACAAACTAGTTTAAAATTAGTTTATTAAATAAAAACCTCCTTTATTTAAACATTCATTTTTATTCAAATAATGTATGTACGCAGTATACAAATTATTTGAATACCAATAATACATCTAAAAGATACTGATTGTTTATTTTAATAGAATAAGTAAGTTAATGTATTTTGTACAGTTTTAATATTTCATATTACTGTCTTTGAAAACATTTGAGTAATTAACAGAGTAATTTGAATCGATAACTAGAATTAGGACTGACGAATAATCAAATTTAGAGTTATCGTGTTATAATATAATAATAAAATATATAGAGGAACCTAAAATGTTACTTAAATTATTTGGGTTCGTGTATGATAACGACTCGACTGTATAAATAAAGATTATAAATATTTGTATAGGAATGAATTAAAAATGCAATGGACAAAATAAAAATAAATATTATATTACATTGAAGGGTGTACTGCACAAACTACTAAGGTTCATAACCTTTGCGATTAATCAGTTGCCCCTATAAACATGGCGGTCGTAAAGTTTAGCGAGGTCTGGACAAACTTAAAGCATGGTCCTACATAGTGGCAAACAAAGAGTGGTTATGAGATTTTAACTCTCCCCAATAAAATAAAATTATATTGGTTCAAATAAAATATTAGAAATTCACACATATTATTTAAACCAGCAATCGGCTACATCATCATATACGGGCCCACATATTGTTCTTAATAGGTAATTTGACCTATTCGGTTCTAAATAATAAGTAAAAAATGAATTTTTAAAAATGCATTTTAAATAAAATTTAAAAAATAGAATTAACGTTCAAATGGTTTAAAAATCTCAAAAAGCTGTGATAAATTAAGAAATTCATAAGCTTCAACATTTAATAAAAAGTAAAATATTGTCATTATTTTTTTTTTCCGTGACACTTATACTTTCTTGAAATAAACTAATGTTAGCAAGAATTATGGACAAGCACGATGCACGAAATTGTATAGGGTAACAGGTTGATAAAAGTCTTACACTCATTTATTTTATTAAAAACAAAATCATTTGTATTTTTTTCAAAGTTTTACAAATTAGTAAAGTTATCAAAAAAGTGATAAATTTTGGTGTTATTGTATAAATTAATTATGGATAACCTAATGCATCAAATCTGTAGTAGTAATTATTAGTGTATAAAATTCGTTAGATAATTAAGTATAAGTTTTTTTTATTAATTTATAGTAAGGACCTGAAAGTACTTCGCGTCTATTATTTTACTACTATTATTCCTAGATTTGCTTATATTTGCTCATAAATTATGAATCATCGAAACGTTGATTGCCGGGAAACCACTGATACGGTACTCGTGAACATATCGCGATAAGTCTTATCATCCACGATGAACAGTGATAATATTATAGCTTGATTTCGTCTTTTAACACATTATAAAAACGGTTTTTTGTCACTATAGATCGGTTTCAAATTTCACTGCTCATGAGATATTTTCATAACCTACTGGTTTTTATCTAATCTCTTACTGCATTATTCAATCTACTCTTATATATTTATCTAATGCGATTGTTTTACTCGTGACTTGAATTTGTTGTTCGTTTGAATAGAATACCCACTGATAACATACGAAATGCCGACGTCGGAGTATTCCAAAGATACCGAACGGACTACAGATGTACAAACCCACGATCAGACACCTTTCAGCTCGATTATTACTAACTGCCCAAGATTACTGAAAGGTCTTACTGCTTGTGGTTATGTACATGCTTCTCCAATACAAGTTGCTGCAATACCTACAATTATTGCTGGAAATGGTAATATTTATACAATTTTCACCTAAAAATGTTCATTCAATACTGTTATTATTTTGTTTTTGTAGATACCATAGTTGAGGCGAAAAATGGAACAGGAAAGACGTTATCATTTGTTATTCCTACATTAGTAAGATTGAAAGTAGATCAAAGTAATTTACAAACCATTGTTTTGGCACCTACTCGAGAAATCGCTGTTCAAATACAACAGTGTTTCAAAAAAGTTGGGCAATACCTGCCAGGTAAATATTAAACTTTTTAGTTTGGTATAAAATAAATAATTTCACGAGTATCTAAATAGCAATGCATTTTTATCGTTCTACTCTGCTTGATTAAAATATACTGTTTTTCGCATTTTTCTTATAACAGTTATTATATTGTATCAAATACTTACTAAAAATATTTAATTAATCTTGTTTTAATTATGTTATTTATTAGTCAAATTAGTTTGTTAATTAATATTATTTATTTCAATTTGTTACCTACGTTGCACATTATTAAATATCAATGTTATCCTTAGTTATGGTTTAAGTAGTCAGAATGTGGATTTGAAAATTTCATAGAATATAGATCTGATCAAGAATATTTTATACTTAATAAATGTTGTATTAATTATTATTTGATTGCTATTTAAGTTACTTATTTTCATTATTATAACAAGGTAAATAAAATTTAACTATTTATTTAACTGTTTCTTATGAAATTGTTTTTTAGATTTAAAATGTGAATATTTTATTGGGGGAACATCAGTCGAGATTGATAAAGAAAAAGCGAATGGCTGTCAAATAGCTGTTGGTTCTCCAGGACGTATCAAACATCTACTTAATGAGCATGTATTAAAAGGTTCTGAAGTAAAGAGCTTTATTCTTGATGAAGTTGATAGATTATTTACAGACAAAAATTTTACAAAGGATATTCGGTAATATTAATTTAGAATTTTACAGAATTGCAAATTTTGAAATTCTAATACTTTTATTATAACTTGTCAAAAATGTATTGTTAAAACATTTTCAGTTTTTCCCTTGTTAAAACATTTGGAATATTTAAAATTGTCAACTAATATATTTATTTTGACTATATGTATGTACTAAGTATAATATTTGAATTTAAATAGTAAATATTTTTGCTATTTCTACAACATTTTTCATTAACAAATTTTCTAATTTTCTTTACATTTTAAAATTTAAGTAGAATAATGGAGCTATTTAATTAAATTTGTGAAATTTATGAATCTTACAATCTACAATTCAAATTAAGAATCTTAATAAAGTGGTTTATTATTAGTTTATAGTGTAGATATATCTATATGATTTCATAGTAAATTGTCATTATAGTGGTTTTCACAATAATTTTCACTTTAATCAAATAGTCAACTATAGTATTTTTCATTATATTGTTTTATCCCATTAATTTCGGTTATAAAATTAATACAATTTAATAGAAATGTAATGCTGTGTTTAAAATTATGTTTTTCTTCCAGAGTGATTGACTCAAAACTTCCTAAACTAAAGCAAATGATTGTTGTAAGTGCATCAATTGATAAAAAGGATATGTCTATCTTTGATGAATTTATGAAAGAATATATAGTGGTCAAAGGAGCAGAAGAAGACATGAATGCATCACAAGACCCTTCTAAATTCCTATTAGGTATTAAGCAATATGTTGCATGCGTCAAAGCTGTCAGTACTAATATAATATTATTACCTGCAAAAAATGTACGACTCCTGAACATCTTACACAATTTACCATACACACAATGTATTATATTTACTAATTATATGACAAGGTAAAGGTTTTAAAAAAATATTATATGTAAATTATCTCTGTTTATCTTTCACACAAAATAATAATTTCAATGTATTTTTTATTCAATACACCACTTCAATTTAATAATCCATTGAGAATTTTTAAAATAATGTAAAAGTGTACTTGAAATCAAACTTCCTATTTTTTTTTTGTTGTATAGTTTTCAGAATGCTTAGTAGCGTTATGATTTTGATTAATTTTTGGTAAAAATGAATTTAATAAAATTGAAAACTGATTTCAAATAGACTGGAGTCATTTAAAATTATTTTAAAATTATTCTTAAATAAATTAGAAGTCTAAATTACTATATTGTGTTGATGATAAACAGTTACAAGTAAATTTTAGTATCTCTCAAAATAAAATAATTATTTTTTTAAAGTAATTATTGTATTTATTGTCATAGAGTTGAAGCTGTTTGTAATATGTTACGTGATCATAACTATAAGGCTGATTATATTAGAGGTGATCAAGATCAAAACATTCGATTAAAATTGGTAGATAGATTAACATCTTTTAAATCAAGAATACTTGTTGCTACGGATTTGATAGCCAGGGGAATTGATTCGTCAAACGTCGATTTAGTGATCAATATGGATTGCCCAAATGACTCGGCAACATATCTACATAGAATTGGTCGAGCTGGAAGATTCGGAAACAAAGGTTAATATTTATTTTAATTATTTATTTATGTTAACTAAAAAAATGATTTTTTAGGAAACGCTTTTACTATATTGGATGATGATAAAGAATTAAAATCGTTTAAAAAAATTATTAATAGTATTGAAAATGTTAAGATAAAAATGTTACCAATTACAATTGAAAAACCAATATTAGATTATACAGATAATGAACTTAAAGATCTAGATTTAACTGTTGAATCGGATCTTGTAGAAAAACATCAAAATGAAAATAATGTATTAGAAGAAAATGGAAATAAAATAATTGAAAATAATCAACAAAGTAAAGTAGCCTTTCTAAAGTAACAGCATTAATTTTAATTATTTGATATTTTTATTATTGCAGGTAATAATGAATTAAACAATATTGATACTAAATTAATTACCAACAGTGTGTCAGTAGAGAGTAAACCAGTAAAAAAAATAAAATCTGTTTTTGGACCTGGCATATCTGAAGAAGAATCTCTTCAAAAGCTTTGTAAGGTAGTTGAAGAAACAGAAAAAAAATTAATTGAAAATAACTTAGTGAACAAAAAACATTTATCTGATAGATCATTTATTTTATTCGATCCAGAACCATTTCTTGATGATTCTGATCAGCATACCAAATTAAGTCCTGAAGAGCTTAAAGACATTTTAAAAAAATTTAATTTTGATTTTAAGAAGAATGAATTTGATGAAAAATCAATGTCTGAAAAATCTATGCTTGAAAAAGATAGTGAAAAGGAACTTTCAAATGATAGTCATGTATGTTTAGATAATGATTTTGAGAAAAATGGAGTTGATGAAAAATCAATATCTGAAAAATCTATGCTTGAAAAAGATAGTGAAAAGGAAGTTTCAAATGATAGTCATGTATGTTTAGATAATGATTTTGAGAAGAATGAAGTTGATGAAAAATCAATTTCTGAAAAATGTATGTTTGAAAAAAGTGGTAAAAAGGAACTTTCAAATGATAGTCATGTATGTTCAGATGATGATTTTAAGAAGAATGGAGTTGATGAAAAATCAATTTCTGAAAAATGTATGTTTGAAAAAAGTGGTGAAAAGGAACTTTCAAATGATAATCATGTATGTTCAGATGATGATTTTAAGAAGAATGGAGTTGATGAAAAATCAATGTCTGAAAAATGTATGCTTGAAAAAGGTGATGAAAAGGAACTCTCAAATGATGTAAATCATGTATGCTTAGATAATGATTTATATTATCAGTCTAACAATACTAATGACAAAAAAAGTGCCACAGATATTGATCAACAATCACAGTACCAATATGCGCCTTTAAACAACAGTGAAAAACAATTATTGACTGATGAAGTTAATTCAGAAAGTAATTTATTAAATAAATCAAATAATGTTGATACTAAAATCCATACAAATACTAGACAACAACCACGGTTCACTAATATATTCGAATTATTCCAAGTACCCGATTTTAGTGATTTAAAGCCTGCAAACTGTGAAAATTCAAATAATTGTTCAACAAATGAACAATATTCAATTAAAGAAGAAAGTGATAAATCACACACAATCCCTGAAAAATATATTAAACAAGAACAATGTGATGAAAAACAAGAAGAAGAAGAAGATGTAGAAGAAAATGATGTATGGTTTACTGATGAAGAAGAATTTGAAGTGGAAGAAAATGAAAGTTTTGATGAAGATATTGAGATTGGAAGTAGTTTCTATGAAAAAAATTCTAATGATGAAAGTAGTAATCATAGCGAAGATGATGAAAGTAGTAGAAAATTAAATATAGAAAATTGTTATAAATCGATACAACATAATTCTATTCGCAACAATATTCAAAAAAAAGACACAACATTCCGAAGAGTCGTCAATGACACAAATGTTGAAAATCAATTAATGGATTATGATCTTCTAAACGACTGGTACCAGCAGTGGAGACAGCAAATGCATTTCATCCAAACGTTGGTCAGGATGAGTAAGTGACTATAAAATGGGGCTTGAATTTAAAAGAACTGAAAACAATATTTTCTTGTACTGAAGGGGATTTGAAACTTTGTGTATTGTAAGTTATAGTTTTTATTTAAGTATCATTTGGTAATTTTCAATGAATTTTTCGAATATTGTTTACAACGTTTTTGTATAATTTTTCATCCAACAATAAAACACGTGTATTTTATTTTCATTATACATAATATAAATTTTAATCTTTATGATTAACATTTTTCAGTCGTAATAATAGCGTAATTAAAAAATACAAACATCAATCATATTTTACGTATATATATATATATATATATTAAGGGTTTATATTATCACATCACGATAAAAATTGTATACAAAAAGAAGAAAAAAAAACCTAATTTTCTTGATCGAGTTGAGATCACGAATCGCCGTTATCGGTTGAGCTACGATGCAATGGAAATCGATGACGGGAGGGGAGGAGTTGAACGGGCAACGCGTTACGAGCGAGGCGGACGGAGTCATCTGACGGGCGGCGCAGGGCCAGCGGCGACAGCCCTGCGTGAGCCATTCGCGCGTCTCGCCGCGAACTCGTACAGCCGTTCCCGGTTCCGGTAGATGATGTTGGCGAACTGGTCCACGTTGCCGTACGTCTCGAAACGCGTGTTGTCGCACATGCGCGCCTTGGGCTCGGGCAACCCAGGGTCGCACTCGACCTGGTGGTAAACGTGCACCAGGTCCGGGTCGGCGGCGCGGAACACGTCCGCGGGCCGGGCGCGCACGAACTTCTCGAACAGGTCCACGTCCTCGTTGCCCCAGCCCCGGATGGACGTGTCGAAGCCACCCGCGGCCTGCAGGTCTGTCTTGTACACGCTGACCACGCCAAACCCATACTGCCGCCAGTAACCGGTGTCCTGGTTCACCAGGAAGTGGTTGGGCGACACGTTCCGGCCGTACACCACTACCGGGTCATACTCGCTGTACACGATCGGGAAGTACGCGGACCGGCCGCGCACCGTGTTCGACCGCACCCGGTCCACCAACGCCGCGGTCCACAGCATGTCCACGTCCACGAAGAACAGCAGGTCGTCCGGCGGCGGCCCCGGCGCGCTATCCGCGCCCGCTTGCAGCGCCTGCGCCCGCGCGAACGGCCCGTCCCGTTCCGGTAGCACCGTGACGCGCGCTACCCCCGGGTACCGGGCCGCGAGATTGGCCGCGGCGGCCGTGGCCCGTTCCCACGTTTCCCGGCCGTACGGCACCACCGTCAGCGTGACGCGATCGTCGCCGTTGGCCAAGCACACCGTTTCGTAGTTCTCGACGAACCGGTCGAACGTGGCCAGTCGGTTGAACAGCGGCAGCACCATGTGCACCGTCTTCGATTGCGCCGCCTCGTCGCCACGTCTCGCCGGCCGTCCTTCCACACCTATCATCCCGTTGTCCGCCATGTCCTGGAATGGTCCCGCCGCCGCGTCATCACCCGCTGACTCGTACGCCTCGTCTGCCGGATGTTTCCATTTCACTTCGGATCCATCTGATACTTCGCGCACTTCGAATCCTGAAACAATCAACAAAACCCTTTTTAACTGTCTTTAAGAATCATCAACTGCCAATGATGTGTTATAGTGATGTACAATAGTAACAACTTGAATTTAATTTCGGTTTTAACCTGTTTAATGTTCTCAGTGAGCTTTAACGATGTCGATTGACGGTATCGACATTGTCTTTTAGTCGTTTCTAAATAATTTATAATTCACAATTTAACGTAAAACGTAACTACTGTTTCACATTAATAAATTAATTGAACTGCATATAAACTGATAATGGAAGAAAATATATTTAAACCTAATACTTAACAGCTATTAACAATAAAACAACAAAAAATAGAATAAAAATTGAAAATTATTAAATGTTCAACACTCGTAAGTTAATATGTATATATAAATAAATAATTTATATACAGAAATAAATAAATGAATGCTTAGCCTGAAGAATCATTATAATAGTAAAGAACAAGTGGTTTCGAAATAAAAATTCCATCAGGTACATACGTACAAGGTCTATAAAATCGCGACTGAATATGAAAAAATAGAGTATGGTCGCGATTTTTTTGACTTTGTATATATCTGACAATGAATTTTTAATTTGAAACCGGTCATACTTTACAAATATAACAATACTCCTGAATAATCTTTTATTTATTTATAAGTTATTAACATTTTTTTAAATATACCAAGAATAATTAAAATTATTTTTTTCCATATAGTAAATATGAATATGAATAAATTGTATGTAAAAAATAAAAACTGTGCTCCTAAGTGAAAATAAAATTAAACATTTTAAGTACTTCACAAGATGCTGGTATAAAAATCTAGTTATAATTTACGTTATAAAGTAATTTAAAAAAAATTTTTTTTCGTCTATTGGGTAGCTTTCCTCGTAAAGTTCCATCATTGTCCTTTACATTATTCATATTTACTTATTGTGTTAAATACAAATTGTTAGTAATATATAAATAAAAAAAAAAATCTCATATCTTTATTTTAAAAGATTTTTTAGCTCAGAATTAACTAATTTGCAATTTAACAAAACATCTACTCAAAATCAAAAATATTTATTTTAATTTTAAGGTGACAATTAAGGCCTCTTAAAATATAGTTTGTAATTTAAACCCTACTCAAAATATTTATATCAGATTTAAAATACTGTGTTGTCTACTATGCCACATTTGATTTGATCAGTATCCCGTTTCTTAACGTCAAAATAAGAATTAGGATTTAAAATAATGAAAAAAAAAACATGGAACCAAATCTTAGAAGTTGGCAATTGCAACCGCGTCTCGTCTTTACTGTCACAAATAAGCTTCGTCCTCACCAGTAAACTGTTGTTGGAGGTACGCGTGTCGCCGCACAGGAACAGTCATTTTCTTGCCCCTGTACTTTTTATACATGAGCAACATATCCAGCATGTAGTCGACGCCAAACAACGGATTCACTCTGTGATAACCGTAAAATATTTCCTTGAAGTCGATCACTCTACCGCGTTGTTTAGAAAATTTGTTTATCAGATCCATTACCTGAAAACAGCCAAAACTCGTATAAATATCACGTGTTTAGGATTTTATTAGATTGTTGGAAGTTCATGGTTGCGGAGAGCTAAAGTTATTGAATTAATTTATTTTCTGAATATTATTTGACAATCCAAATTTTTAATATTATTTCAAATTTACATGATTAGTTTTTTGCTATTTATACATTTTTGAATAAATATATAATAAAATAACGAATTTCAATTTTTAAAAAATAGAGATAATTTTTATTATTTTGTTTGCCAATGTTCAAAATTAAAAACTTTAAAGATAAAAAAACAATATTTATATCATATGTTTATACAGTAATATAGAAAATTAATATGCTTGTTTTATATATTGACGTTTTTGAAGTTCTCGTTCTAAATACGTCTCTGCGTTTAAGGTACAAAATAGTATGTAAAATTGTATCAAGGTATGTGTACAGTATACAGTATAGTGACGTATATGCTGAAAGAGGATTCGCGGTTCTTTTGACTCGGTCCAAGTTTCTGCATTTATATTTATCATATTTTAAGTATGTGTTACGTGCCAATTTAAAAGTGCAGTTGATTTAAATGAACAAGTTAAAAAAAAAATTATGAAGACGTCAAGTGTACACGAATTTGTAATGTTTCCAAGTACGCATCAGTTAAAATGTCTATTATGTCTATTATTAATCTGTTGTTAAAGAAAAGAGTCATAGGCGTTGTGATAATTGCATGTACCAATAACGGATTATGATGGTCACAGGCACGGTACTAGATTTTTTTTTTCCCGGGAGGAAGCAGAATGGGGCATGTATATTTTTTTACATGGGCTAAGGTTTTTTCAATAAATGCTGATATTATTTAAATAAAATATAAATATTTTCGTACCATTTTAACATAATATAGCTATTATTATTTTCGTAACATAAAACCACAATTAGATGAAAACGAACAAATAGTAATAAATCATAAGTAAATAAGTAAAATAAATATATACAATTCAGAGTCTATCTAAAAACTTAAAACACAAATTTTCGAAAATACGAAAGTATTTACAAAAATTAAAATTTTTTAAAAAGTATATTTCATAAATTCTTTCATGTAGTTCTTTAAAAAATAATGTTTTATGACTATTATATCATGCATATTTTTCAGTGGTAGGGCTGGCGAGAAGGCTAAACTGTTTTTCGGGAGGGATATAGCCTCCCATTACCCAACCTTGGCGCTATGCCTGGATGGTCATTGTAGTATAGTACATTGGGCTTACATATCTTTATTCATAATTTGAGCAATATGCTATCCAGTTCCAA
The DNA here is from genome assembly GCF_003268045.1 of Sipha flava. NCBI lineage: Eukaryota > Metazoa > Arthropoda > Insecta > Hemiptera > Aphididae > Sipha > Sipha flava. The sequence continues at coordinate 176,342 of NW_020273593.1, read as the reverse complement.
ATACTGTCATTGAGACGGTTAAAGTTTAGAATAATAATATTAAAAATAATAACTATAATAATAATAATAATAAATAAATAATAGTAAAAATAATTTATCCATTATTGTTGTTGGAATATGTATTAAGTAAATTACAACACTGCATTTTGAGTTAGAAGAACGTTTTTATATTTATTTTTTATCGTTTATCTGTAAATAATGTTTTTAATACTTTCTTTCGTTGTTAAATACAAATATGTTATGTAGTCGCACACATTTTTGTCAAACAATTCTTATTAGTATTATAAAATATACATTGTAGATTAATGTAAAATAACTTAAACAAATAATCTAGAATTTCGAGAAATCAAATTTTACTTCGAGAACATTTGTAGATATATGTGGATGTTATAATAAGATACTTTCTCATATACACAGTTAAAAAAAAAACTTTTTTTATCCGTATGAAAAAAAAATCTTTGGGTACTCCGATATATGTATTTAACAATGTAATACATTATAACTTTATTTGATTCAACCTTTAACAGTGACAATAATGTCCATGGTATGTAATATGTAATAATATTCATTGACTGTTTAATTGCTTAAATTGTCAGTATCGTTATCTTACGAGTAACTTACGAGGGTCTATTCAAATATAAGATACATGTTTTTGCAGTTACGAATAATATACCCTTGCTTTATGTGTAACGGCCAAATCCAACACATAAAAGACCTTGCGACCGTTACAGGACGACAGTATCGTTTTCATCTTTGAGATGGTAAGACTTACCGGGTTGACATGAGCCCTACATGGTGAAAGTATATCAACTATTCGATAGACATACTTCAACCTAACATCACAAGTTTGTTAAGCAATCTTTCAGTCAGGCGCACCTGTGTACAGACACAGACTGTTATATTGAAAACTAACGGAGTCTCATGTTGTACTGTCAGCAAGTAAGAATCGTTTTACACGCTTTATATTGTGCCATGATTTTCGTAAAAAAACGTGGGGAAACAATTTAGAAAACGAAAAAATAATTAACAAATATGAATGTTATCATCTACCGCAGGGATCGCCAACCAGTCGATCGCGATCGACTAGTTGATCTTTTTAGGAATAAAGGTCGATCGTTGTAAATTTAATTTTACCACTATCGGTCGATCGCGTAAAATAATCAGATTAATCGGATAATGGGAAAATTAGAATATTATTATAAAAATACAATAAATAATTATTCTTTGAAGCTTAGACCTTTTTTTCTTTTGCTCATCAAACAAATTTCTTCCTAAATTCTCTTGGATGTCGATCACCAGGAACTTAAATGTTAAATGTAGCTCACTTGTTTGAAAAGGATGGCGACCCCTGATCTACCGGATTACTCATGAGAAAGGCAGATGTACGTTCGGCATACCAACGCGGCCGTAAACCATCCGGCAAGACGACAACGCTTAATTAATCGCGTGCCTTGTGGTTATATTCGTTTCGAAGATTTTGGTCGTAGTGTCGCGACAAAGATCTTATATTATTATTATATATTTTAACATTTATGTGTCACGTACTCGGTGCCATCCATTTTTCATTTTGCCGTTAGCGAAACGGCCATGCGCTTCGACGAAATCGATGTAAATTATTTTTGTATTTTTTATTTTTCTCTGTTTGTGTTTAAGTCTGAAGCAAAATTGCTACAATTCAGACCAAATGGAAATCGTCGGTATTCCTTTTGCGTTTTGACATTTTTACTCGATCGCACGACGGATTCATTAAGTCTTCACTATTCGAACTCTAGCGATATATATATATTAGGGTGATCTTTATTTTTAAATTTACAAATTTTTTTCGAACACCTTTCCATTTTGTCCATTAGTATAAGAAAGTAATTTATGTTCAATTTGGTAATGATATCTCATCGCCTTCACGTTTCTATTGTATTCACCGAACGAAATAATAAAATATTGGGTGAATTGTAATATTTTTAGAAAAATGCTTTCTTTGACTTCTGTTTCGCAAATTGGTCACTACATTCATCCCATCCCATGAAATAGATTTAAGCAAAACATTTTAAACATCAAGAACTAATTTGATTTTTCTTTTGAAAATTTAGCTTATAAGTTGTTTTGAATCGAAATAAAACATTCTTAAAAAAATGGGTGCCATCGAAATTTTGTACCCGAGGGCAGATGTCCCCTGCCACCCTTTAATTCGGCTCCATCACCGAAGTACAGGGATCTTTATTTTACACTAATAAAATGTCGAGTGTAACAAAATATGATGCTCTGCGGCTACCCATAATATCAAATTATAATTCAAAACTCCACGGTTCAGCTAAATATTCGTTGCCCTGACGAATAATTTTTAAATATCGACTAATATTAACTATTGATCTCTGACATTACTTTTACTCTTCAAACAGTCTACTTATCTACTCATGATAGTATGTACTCATGATTTATTTATTTATTTGATTTAAAAAAGTAAATATTATTTCTATACATTATTCTCATATATATATTTAATAATCATATAACGTACAAAACACCGACAAAATTTGACCAGATTTTGAGATTGCATGTCACATCGATATTCACGTATATATGTTTGATTATACCATAGTTTTTCAACCTTTTCACAATCGAGACACCAAAAATAAAATTTGATACTTAACGATTATTACTAATTTGAATCTGATTATTGGTTTTTAATAGCTACAAATAGTTTATCACTTATGAGATTGATAACTAGCATGCGCCCTATGGCAGAAAGACTATTTTTCTAGTTTGTAAAATTGTTTATTAAAAAATATGAAAAACATTTTTTTTTTCGTACAAATAAGTCAAATTATTTCTTAGTAACGTGACCCTCAGGTTCAAAATCGAAAGTTTAGATATATACTATTTTTACTGAATACAAGTCTATTAATAACTGTGCAATAATAACGCCTACATCATTTTGCTACAATAATGACAAATAAACCCTCATCTCCCTTTTGAAATTTTGTGATTACGTTGCTATAGATTTAGATATATACTCGGGGATATGAGCACTCGACGTTCTATCTATATATTACCTCTCGCACGACGTCATCAAGTCCTTCTTTCGAGTAAGAATCGATCCGTCGCCTAGGATTCGCGTCTGTATCCGAGAACCAAGCTTTCGATATGAAATCCCATTTGATGACGTCCACCACTTTACGCGGCCTATACTTGTTTAGGCCGGGTGGCAATCCTACGTATAATAACAAAACAACAAGTCAATACGTGTGTATAAAAATAAATGTAAAAGAACTGAACGCGTACGTATATGCGTAGGTATACGTGGGCATGCCCGGAAATAATGTCACATTTAAAAATATATTATGTACCTAGCTCGGTAAAACGTCAGGGATAAAATGTAGTAATTATAGTGAGTTCATATAATAGGCACTCCAACTGAACAGTAATAGTTAAAAAAAATGTATTTATCTAGTAATAATAATGTTAATAATTTATTAAATAATAATACTGAAAATTCGAATTTATTAGGAGCTATATTAACAGCTTAAATACCTTAATGTTCTAACATTCCATTCTAGAAATTATCTTTTTTTTTTTTTATTAACCACCATACTCAAAATTACAATTATTACGGGTCTATCAATAGTAACAATTGTAATAATTATTTTTGATTTTTTCTTTGATAATAAATTAAATATATTACTTTTATTATAAATTGGTTTAATTGTAAACTGTAATGTTTTTAATATAGTTCTTTAATATTGTCTTCTGGGGTAAATCAGTGCTCGACTTGGAAAAATTAAAGAAGGGGAACTCTATTTACTTTAAAAAAAAGAACGTCCCCAAAACTGGCTGAGCGTTATGATTATAGCGTAATAATAGTAGGGGGACGCTAAAATTTCTGAAAATTAGGTGGGGTACTCCGTCCCCCTGCGTCCCCCCTCAAGTCAAGCACTGGAGTAAATAAAAAATTAAATAAACAGTGTTAATTAAAAAAATGTATTTATTTCGTAATAATGATTTTAAAATTTTAAAATGTTACAAATGTATAAATATTGTGTTTTTTTTTTTTTAACAGGAAGATGATAGGTATAGTGCGTTTGAATAAATTCCTGTCACTTGTGAATTTATATTTATTAAGGTATTGTTGTTTTGAACTAGGGTGCCAAGTATTGCTTTAATTGGACCGAGAAAATAAAGACCAATACTTAAAACAAAAAATTTTTCACCTACATTATTCGTTTGTTCAACAATGTATGTAAGTAAGTATAGTGATTTATATCGTCCGTAACCCATAATAACATGTATTATAGATATACCAGCTAAAACTTAGGAACAGTTTTATTATCATGACACCGTGGAAAATATTTTGCAGTTTTAAAATTATTAACATTTCTGCGCGCGGAACTGGGAAGTAGATATTTATAATAAATTAAAGCTGACACGGTACTTCTGTAAGGGATTTAACAATTAGTTCGGATTTTTCATGTAACATGTATTCTTTTATACTTAAAAATATATATAAATAGGTTTAAAATGGCTGACAAATTGCACTGAATTCGAACTGTTCGAATCAGTATTTATTTTAGACCTACTATCCCGAGAGGGTACCGTACATTTTCTGGTGACTATGTAATATGTGGTATGCCATAGGAGTAAATAATTAATAAATAAATACATTTTTTCAGAAGGATATAATTTTTTTTTAGGGGTGTAATATCCTCCGATCATCGTCCTGAAATAAACACTGGTTCGAATTCTGAAGGCAAATGCAAGGAAAGACTTGCAATAATTAATAAGTCACTGATTTGAAAATAAATGCACTTCTGGAAAATAATTAAGAAAATATTTTTCGCTATAACATATAAGAATTATTTATTTTTGCATTCATTATTCTCGTTAGGTATACCATTTTAATTACCGTTACGCTTCAATACTATCATAATATATCCGGCCAAAGGATTTTAATCTTCGTCATTATTTTATCAATTGTAGTATAAAGTTTATACTACATAGTATGCTGGTAGATAAAGTTATTGAATACAGTAATATTAGGTAATAACTGGTAAACGAGCACGATTTAGTTCGTAAGACTGTGTCAGTGTGTCATATTGATACCATAAGATAAAAACCTATACAATTTTCCGTTCTATTTCTCTGGTCAAATATTTTCACATCATAATGTACGTAGGACATATAATATATAATATTTTCAATGACATTCTATCAATATTAATAACTATTTTCAAATCCTATACTGTTATTGTATTACCAATCAGATCTGGATCACCCAAGTAATTTGGATTGCCCGGTTTAGCACTGAATAGTTTTGATTTTTCGGTCAGTTTAAATTCTATGGCCGGTCGCGGGTTAACACGATGTTCGATGATATTTAGCTGATCGATCATAGATCGTACATCTCGGTGCAGCAATATTTTCTTCTGCTGTATGTCCTGCAGCTCAAGACTCTGCAGCACAAAAAAAGAAAAAATGCAAATCGGCATTTAATCGAATATCCGCGTCCGTAATAACAATTTTGCTACTACAATAAATTACAGTATACGCATGTAAATGATTATACCTTCATATAGTTGTGTATCCTATACATGTGACTGTGCTGTTTAACAGGATGAAGAGTTATAGCTCGATGGACTTCCTTCTGCTTCAAGTTACCAGTGTATGATTCGTGGTGGCTGGAATTGTGATAAAAAATGGTTTGCATCTGAAAATTAAACGTTAATCTATAAATAAACAATATAATATGTACACTATGGGCTACACGTATCAGATTATATCATAACAATTATAATTGTATTATATTTATCGTCGCGTTGTAATTCATTGTGTCCTATGGTATTCCGTGTATACATGAGAACTTTTGTTTTTTTTTTTTGGAAGGCAAAGAAAACAATAGAATATAAAAATAAAATAAAAATCCAAACGGTCACAACACATGAAAATAATTCTTGAATTATACCTTTTTATCATTGTTACCGAGCCATCTATTAAATTCTTTCTTAACCGTAACAACGTTTATTAGATTCTATGTAAATATGTTTCCGATTTCAATTGTACTTAAATTTAATTTTCCATATCTAATCGTGTTTTTATTCAGAAAATGTATATTTATATATCATGTACGTTTGCTTAAGTATAATAAACTATTACTTATTAATTATTATTCGACTGACCTTTCATCTAGATAATCGTATGTATGTATATATTTGGTGGTATTCAGTTTGTTTCACTCCATAAATCAAATTTACACACATTTTTTTAAAAACTATTTGACAACGTCAAAGACGATATTATTCTTCAAACATTTAGTTTTAGTATTGCACCACACATATAAGATGTAATAGTATCCCCGGTATAGGGGATGTTCAACGGGTGATTAATGATTTCAGAAGATTTCAACGTTTATTTGGTCGACCAGCTGTAATAGCGCGTTTTAGTAAAATAATTAGTTGTAACAGTATATTCAGTTTCAATCGTCATAACAAATCCACCTCAATATATTATACGAATATAATACGTAAAACACAAGGTCATGTCCGACATAAATAATATTAATTATCAAACCGTATACATATACAATATTCATAATACACATATTTACTGCTATAACTAAAGTGTGAAACCATATGGTTTCGTATGGTTACCGTATGGAGTCGTATGGCTCTAGTTATCATGTTTAACGGATACAGACGTTTACAAATCATCCGGTGAAACAACAATAAAAATACGTGGATTTCAACGATAGCCGATAACCATTAAAATAACGCTGAGAAGAAACGTATTGATTTTTTTCTTCTGATTACTTCAAGTACACGTTTAAGTACTGCAGTGAATATGGACAGTCATTATATGCACGCGTGTGTGATAATCGAAGAAGGAAAAAAATTAAAATAAAAATCAAATATCGTGTTAATAAACACGAGTCGATAGCAATTGACGTATTTTTGTAGTCAATGGTCATATTTTGTTCACGGCACTTCAAACAAATACAATAGTGCTCTGGCATGTAGTCAACGATTTTCACACTTGTATCACAGCCTGGTTTTAATCCTAAATATTGATTACAAAAATAACACGGTACACATATTATCCTATATTATTAAATTCTATACTAATCTAAATTCCTCTAAACTGTCTACTCGAGACACTTACATATATGTAAATAACTTAAATATTTAAACATGAACATTGCTTTTTAAACACTAGATATTGGTGAAATATTGTGATTTGCGATTTCCTATTTATATCATGTTGATTAAAGACAAATGTAATGGCACTTTTAATAAAAATCGTTTTGAATAGAACCGCTTCCTTTTTACGTTTTTGTTATTTTTGTTCGATTTAAATGAAAACAAATGTTTACACCTAACAGAAGCTACACCAAAAATAATTATTTAGAATATATATATACATATTTTTTCATAAAGGTATTCGTTTACTCTTACGACGACACAACCCGACAGCTGATTTTATTGTCGAAATAATACGTTACAGTAGGACAACGTTGCTATAGATTTATTATTGAGCACGTTAATACCTGCGGGGGTTGAAAGGGTCGAATTCCTGCAGCGAATGGAATATCGTGTATCTTGCACTGCTCCAATACTATTTTCATTATTGTGTGGGATGACTCCGAATAGAATACTACATACATACGAGTATTGTGTGGCGTATAATACAACACATAAAAATGAGTACACACGAAAGAATAATTAATACATAATTTAAGTACCTATACTCTTGGATTGTAAAAGAAGCGAAAATATCTTATGCTTGTAAACGTTTAAAGTCTGTTTAAACATGGCAAAATAGTCGATCTATTATTCTTTCTTTAAATATATTACACCAACATATACTCAAAATGTTTTTTTAAATACTCTTTACTATTACTTTCAAATTTAAACAAATTATGCGATTATAACACTCGGGAACAGTGATGTTCGACAGTAATTTCCATCTTGTATACTTTGTATTACACCGGACAGTTCTACTAACGGTTAGCTAGTTATAATTAAGAATCTTGACTATGCACAATCATACCGAATACATACTTAATACTATATTGTGTACTAGTACGTAATCGTATACCAGCCATGTATTATACGAACATCCAAGCATTGCCTCAGCTAACCTTAACTCGTGATCGTATAATGTGACTTGTGAATTCACGATCACCTCGTGGTTATTGGCCGGACGGGGAGCGGTTCGAGACGATCAGAAATTGATTTTTAGCACGCGTTCAGATTCTCGAACTTTTCGTTTCACGATCGTTTTTTTTTTCTTTGTTTATACCGCAGGACGTGTGATTATTTTTGCGCACGTGAAATATACGAACCAAAAACGGCATTCCTTAAAAATTACATGTATTTATTATTATATATACCGTACGCTTGTCTGTCACTTCAGGGGGTGATAGAAAAAATATCACACGTAGGTGTGTACTCTGTACATTGATGATAATAATAATAACAGTATTATAATGGCGACGTACGCCCTATGTGAATCCTGCAGACGATTTTTGGACGGCTCTGTTCGTTGCTGCAGTATACACGTATTATGTGTGTAGAGAATATAACGTGAAAAAAGAAATTCGCAAAGAAATAAATCAATTACGAGTGACCATAATAGGACACCCGAGTCCATTCTTGTCTGCGGCAAATATGTAAAAAACTTACGTGATGACAGTAATAGTCCATAGACATGTTTGTGTGTGTAGGTACATTTTGTTCTTTGATTGTCTCATCCGCGCACACATTTAAACATAATTCATAAATGTTATTGCATTGTATACTGTACACGGATACACGTATAATATATAAATAAAATATATTTATACATTAACTCTTTTTTCTTTACAGTTTTTTTTTTTTGTCCGTTAGAATGTATGGACCACGTATCAGATGTGGTCTATTGTCGAAACCGACAAATTTTCGTTATAGTATAAAAAAATTTTGATTTTTTTTCACCATGCTCGGCGCGCGCTCGTAAAAAAACCATTAATTATATCTACGGACGAATTCGTGTAATACATATTTTTTCTTCTCTCTCTCTTTCTCTCTTCCTCTTTGTCTGTTCCCAAATCTCGTTTGCGGTGCGGTGAGTTCACCCTCGGTGTACCCGAAAAAAACATTATACGTTATTTGGTTAGAAAAATAGAAGTATAAAATAAAAACCGGTCCTCCCAACATGCAACGGTACAGTCGCATCGGGTTCGGCCTTGGCAGTCGTTGGCCGCATCACACATATACGTTTATTATTCTTTTCGACTTACCTACGTGATTGCAGTCGACATTGAGCCACATAGGTTAGTGATTTCCTTAACGCGCTTATTCGCATATGTATTTAATATGTATATTTATACGCTATTGTAGAGCAAGAGCACGCGTGCGGAATAGTTGGCACAACGGTATATTGTAGAAAAGGGTTCTTAATTTCGTAATTGGTCTATAAATCTAACCTTAAAAATGTACGTATGTATATAAAGATATTATGTTATAATATAAATAAATGTGTCGCAGTCGTTTCGTTGTCGTCCGTCAAATAATAGTAATTCTCGTAGTACAAGTCAAATGACCATTTCCTGTTTGCTCTTTTTCTCCTTCGTTCCCGTTTTTCGTGATCAGCAGATGTACGGATTCCCGGGTACCTACGCCCTATAGATAAGTATATGATATACATAGCTAGAGAATAATTATGGAAGTATTTATTTTTCTTTCAAATACCATTTTACTAATTAATTATATCGTTAGCCACTGCACCTAGGATCGAAAAACAAGCGTAAGTCGATAATGTACAAATAATCAAAGCCTTCAACACTATACGTATACACATATACATGAACGTATAATTGATTCGTCAAACCCTTCCGAGGAAACGATGGTTTATTGTTACACAATATAATATACAATATATAAACACATATTTGTCAATTGTTATAAGATTAATAACACAAAAAAAAAAAAATAAAAAAAATAACCGAACTGTGCAAGAAAATCTTTCAATGATAAACGCATTATACAATATAATATTGCGAATAGAATAACGAGCTCGTTTTCCCTTTTTGTTGGTTTTCTAACGGTGTGTAGTACATCGGCACCAATTTATAACAGTGTTCATAATAATCATAACAACATTTTGTTGCAAAAACTGGTTATGATTAGTTGCGTGCGACTCGTTCAGTACTGTATTAAAATTATAATTAGATCATATAAACATTTGCAATCAATATTTTGCTTACCGATCTATTTTTGTTGAATTTTATATACATATAATATATGACGTCATTAATATTTTATTTTTTGCATAAATTTTCTCATAAATAGTGTATTAATATTAAGCGAATGATTCTATTATTTATTGATTACGCTTATTATATTACGCAATATATCACTTTGATATTCAATAATGCCAAACGTGTCCATATAATCTAAATTTTAATTTTCCAAATATTTAATACAAAAGAGATGACATTTGATTGACGACGTTGACTTTATCGAGAATATGTAAGCAAAAAATATTACAACATGAATATGTATATGGTACAAATATGAAATATTACAAATTTTAAATAAAATAAAACAAACCCGTAAAAATAATGCATTTAACAAATTTTTATAGTATAAAGCTACAAATATCATAATCTGTGTAGAAGAAAATGGAATCAACGGAAACTTATAACCTGTAATCTAATAATTCGACTCATTTAAAAATCTAATCAACACAAAATATTACTATAATGTATCATTATGTGTGAATTAGTTTTTAGATGTTAGTTGATACATTTTTCTTAACGAGCAAAACCCAGACGAGCAGGTACTTAGTGTAAGTATACGCAATTGGTCAATGAAAATCGTTTAATAGCTAAATCGTCAAGACTTAATCGGTCACATACTGATACATGACCACAAATATAACGATCTAGAGCGATTTCACTCTAAAAGATAAATTGACCATTCTATTTATAAAATTAAATTACTATTTATTCCAACCAAAAGTCAATTTTTTCTCGTTAAAATATTATTATAAACTAAAATCGTATTTTACAAATTGTTACCTAGAGAGAGAATTATATATCATAGTATTTTATTATTATAATTAGTTATATTTGTGTCGGTAATACTTATAAAAAAACACTATTATTTAACCAATTTAAAATATTTAATTTCCTGAATAGAACAATAATATGATAATTTTTAAACACCGAGTGCATACATAGAATAGTATTGGTCAATAATAAATTAGTATAGGTACTTATTTATGAAATTATTTTAATTTTTGTAACAAAAATTATCTTCAAAAAATATTTATCAAACGAACATTGGTTAGATGCGTACTTATATTCATATAAAAGTATATTCAGTTATAAATGAATATGTTAGTTGGCATAATATAAACACTATGTGTGTTAACCGTTATTTATTTCACCATTGGTAATGAATAGTTTCTAATATATGTTGTGTAATGAGTCCAATTTTAAATATAGTATACACATCTCATACGTATAACATATATAAAGGCTTCACGTTGCGTTTGATTCACTTCCTCGATTTACGTTTGAATGTTATTGTAATACGTGACTTTGTGTGCTCATTATAATTTTAAGTTCCTCGGCACAAAAATATCATAATTTGTTAATGATTTTAATGATATTAAATCATATACAAGTCATGATTAATTTTATTTCTTGTAAACGAATCATTTGAATCTGTGTCGATAGAAAATTTTCGTAATTAAATCATAAATTTCATAAGTTTCATTATTATGATTTTTCGTCATTTGATCAATCATGTATTATAATTCATAACAGAACACACGTGTTGTTATACATTAAGTGAAGTATGGACTTCCGGAACACTTAAATTAATTTATATCTTCTCTACACGACTCCACATAGTCGTGATATATATACATATAGCAGTTAAGTCAATCGACACCAATGCATTTTATAAATCTTAAAACCAATATTTATATATATGATATAGTTAAACCTGTCTGTCGGAGGATAGAAATTAATATTCAATACTGAACACTTCAGATCAATACACGCGTACAAGGCACACCAAAAGAATACAGAACAGAATTATATAGTAATAGGACGACATGGCAAGTTGGACTAATTATATAAGCGTCGTCTGAAATAATAATCTTTAGTCATTATACGATAATTTCTATTCGGTACGCTACAGAGACCCGTTTCAACTGTTAATAGGGGGCGAGAGAGATACTTATAAGTCTTGTCTCACGATATTATCGTCACAAGAAAACTGTATTTATATATAAATTATACATTATATGTTTATATATATATATAAATGTAAGCTCTGGTAAGTATTTTTAAAGCCATGTGCGAAACATGTGCGTGCCACACGCGAGAAAACCCGCGTCAATGAATCTGACTGACGGATCGGTTTTTCAAAACGCCATTTTTCCTGTCCGGTTGGATTTCAGTTTTAAGTTAGAAAAATACGTACCACACGCATACGGTGTGCACGTGTTTTCGTTTGACAGACGATCCGACATATCGCGAAGAGATTGGCTTCTGAAAGTAATATAGGTACCTGTACTTATATATAGGCGTGCACATTGAATATATTGAATTATGAACATAGTTAATATTTATGTTCTTGACTACTTGTGTATTATTAATATAGATATACAATTTTAAAAGCAAGTCGAATTGTCATAATGCACGCGCATGGACGTAATCTGCAGTGTTTAATAACGTTATGATAATATATAAATTCATTAAACAAATTATATTGATATTATGCATGGTAATGTTACAAATTATTACTATAATAGTATGTCTATCCGATTCTCGATTAATAAAATCTATTGCAATCGCGCAATGAGTTTACAATAAAATCCAATTATAAAAGAAAAATTCTCAAGTGAATATTGCGCACTTACTTAGTTCGGCAATTTCCAAAAGTCTGTGTAAAATATTTGTTTATCTGTTGATATTACATATATATATATTGATGAATTTTTATGTTATACAGTTTAGTCGAAAGTGAACTAATATGTATTATTATTTGGAAAAATAATGCTTTAGAAGTATCTATCATTTACGCAGACAAAAAAATGTGGTTCATAATATCAATGTTTACGTAAAGCCATAGTAAAAACGTAGTTTTACATAATAATTTTGTTAAAATTATTATATAATTTAATTGAGAGATGATACGCGATTTTTTAACGACTTATTTTTGCGTTGTTTTGATATTGATAAATTAAGAAATATATTAAAAACTGTTTAAATTTTTTCTCCGAAAATCGGGAAATTGAGAGTACCCATACCATAAGAGTTGTAGGTCATCTATTGACATTTTAACTTTTATCACAATCGCCAACTAAAAATATATTTACATTTAAAAATAATAAATATTATTACAATAGTGAACGAATGCTGAATTCAATCACCATCAGAGGAAGTTGTTCGAACAGAAGTTATTTTAAATATTTTTCCAACACATGTTTTCATTTAAGATTTAATGCGTACACATAATATTACCGATATTCATTATTGCTACCGGTATACTGGATATACTCTTACTATATTATATAAGTATATTATTTATACATTTTATAAAAAATTTTATTTATTTATTATTTCTAATAATTACCTACATTAAAAATTTAAACCGTTCATGTTGTTATAACCTAACCTAATATTTAATGTATGTAATGTCCATAGCTATGTATTTCATAATCTCTGGAATACATAAAAAAAAAATTAAAACATATAAAATATAAAATGTTCAGGAAATGTCAATATAATTCTAACGTTTTAATCGATAAATATTACTTTGTAAAGATAATATGTTTAGTGTAAAATGAACAATATTTTAAATTAATGAAAGTGAAATTCAAAACTTTTACTGATACTAATATATTGATACGTGATTATTTTCATAATTATTTATAAAGTTTTTGTGTATTATATGAGTATCTTAACTCATACAATGAAAGAAATATTTATAGTAGAATTCATTTAAGTATAATATAGAAAAGTGTAAATGATTTATTAATAATTGCTTTTTTATTTTAATCTTAATCTTATCCATTTTTTTAGTATCTATTGTGTTGACGTTTCGGGTCCATGATGAAATGACCTGTAATGGAGCCAAAATGTCAACAGACTACTTAATATATGAGTTCATCTGAGAAAGGAAATATTATAGTAAATTTGAGATTTTCAGATAAATATGCAATGTATGTGTTACGTTAAATGTCGTCAATCAGAAAATAACAATATTCGCTGATCATTAGCGGTATTCATAAAATGTAAAGGTAATAATTATCTATACATAATTTAAAATTGTTATTGTTATTAGTCGAGTTTTTAAAGATTAGTTCTAATTTTGATGGTGAGTAACGGTTTTTTTTTTCCATTAAGGTTGTTCAATTATATTTATTATGTTACAGTATTGCACCGATCCTAAATAATATTAATAAAAATATGATACAATATGATACATTTTTATAAACTTAACACAACATCTATTGGACGTGGCATTAAAATTAAAAGTATATACTATGATTTACAAAGGTATTTTTACATAAATTATATGTTATTAAAATAAATGTGGATTTTATAGATTATTATAAGTATTAAAATGTTAAGATTGAAAGATTCAAATAAAGTCATTGGTATTCAAATAATTGGTCCTGGGTCTTTCCCAAAATACATTTTTTTTAAGATTTAAATGAGAATCAAGAGATTTGGAAAAGTGAGCAATTTTAACTGCTTTATTTGCTTTCTTTATTAGGTTATTATTACTTATTTTTGATTGAATTTACAAATTAGAGACCAGTTAACTTATCAAAGTAGCCACGTCTGTAAACCACGAATCAGTGTAACTTTGAGCACTGATCAGTGTTTACACGAAAATAGATCTATCAAAATCTTTTTATCAGTAGCCGAAATAGAACTAAAATTGATAGAAATAGCTCAAGGGTGTGTGAACTAAATTATTTTTAATTAAAAATAAAAGAAAAATATAGGCGTGAAATTGGGTTATCAAGCGAAATATTTTGGAATATTATTAAATACATTATTAATGAAGCTCAGAATGGAAGACCGATCAGTTTTCGTGAACTATATGAGGATGACTGATGGTTAATTTAATATTTTACAAAAAAACAAAAAATTGGAAACTCGTATTTAAAAACAGAATATATTTTTCCGAGGAGCAATACTAGCTAAGACAAAGCTGGAAGTTATATTGTTTCCACATAACTTAATGAGTTTTGTACAACTGAAAAAATTTCATTGTTTTGTCCTCGGACTATTTTTTTCTACCATTATAATAATATTTAAAAATACGAAACATGAATATTATATTTAATGGTCTTTTAGAAAAAGAATGTTTTAACTATTCAATAAATAATAATTAATAATTTAATTAAATAAAAAAATAATATCATATTATAAAGAAAATTCAATAAATGACGATAAAAATTAAAAAAAAATTAATTAATTTAAAAATGTTCTCGCCACTTACGAAAATGGCGATACATTTCCGTGCTGGCACGGATTGGTCAACAAAGTACGAGGTTATCATCAAAGTAGAATCCGTGCCACTAATTTGTGATTCTCGAACGTAGCTATTTTGATAAGTGTAAACTTAAGATACTTAATTAAACTATACAAATGATTTTCCTAGTGATTGTATCGATAACAATAGTATGTTATACATTTTATTATTAAATATTAATTGTTATGTCGATATTATTTGTGAAATTATTCATACTCGATTCTCGCTTTGATCAATATTTCCTAATTTTGTAGTTATTAACGAAATTCATCAAAAAATCACGATACTCTCACATTTGTAAGCAAATTATGTTAATTGTCAATGAATATCGTTATTTCTGTTTAATGTATCATAATTTGCCATAACATAAGCATTGCAAAAAGCAAATTAAATTATATTATTATATGAAAAATATAATATTTTATAATTACTTATTTCTTAATTAAAAATAAAAAACAATTATAACAAATAAAACATAAAACAATTAGACAATTAAACACATTAAGTGTGTGTTCATTCTAATCTGAATAATTTTATGTATTTTAAAATAATTTAATCGCCGCACTAATATGTTTATACTTATGTATATATTCAATTAATATATATAATATGAATAATATTATACATTTTTAACTGTATTTCAATTTTTTAATATTAAAATATCATTAGTCTAATGTTGTTTTAACATTAAAATATCATTAGAGTCTAATGATATACATTACAAATACCAATGTTTTAGGCAGATTTCGATCAAAATAACGTATTCAGATGTAATTGTTATTCGGATACATAAGAAATTATAGTTGTAGCGATTCGAATGTTTTAGAAGTAAAATTTCTTGGCGATGTTTAGAAAACACAATAAAAGTTACAACAATCACTATAACTTACACTAAACATACTAGCAACAATAGATAGATATAAATACCATACTAATTATTTTTAGAAGAAACATTTGGTCGGACATTTGGTTTATATAACGTCCCTCCTTATCCTTATGCAATAACCTACCTAATTGATGTAGTAGGGAGATAATCACTTTTTTTAATCTCCGTCCATTTCCTTAAAGGAAAAACCTTTTACGGCACAATAATTAATTATGTAATTAAAAATATCATAATTTAACAAAAATAACTAAAATAAATGCATGATATTATAATTAATACATTTCCAAAAACATCATGAACAACAAATCATAAAGTTTCATAATTAATCCGTTTTCCTTTTGATAAGTTGACTCATCATATATCTTATTAATAAAAAAATTTAAATATTCACGTAAAATATCAAATTGTACTAAAAATTTGTCATCTAGACGTTTATTTCATATATAATGTTTTGTGCATGAATTCGATTTTATGTTTAATATCATACATAATAATTGTTTGGCGATGTAATATACTAATATAAATGAATTTATGTTATAATAAATGGTTATAAAAATTCCATAAGAATAAAAATGTTGATGAATATAAAATTTTGATTATCTTTTTTTTAACACGTTGGCCCTAGATTATCAAGCGCAACACATAAAACGTTTTAAGGTAGAAACATAAATACTAGATATATCATATAATTATTGTAATATCAAAAACTACATTATGATATTATATCTAAATGTAGTGTTTGTGGTTAATCAAATAAAAACCATGACCCTTGAAACGTTATTAATATATATTTTTGAGATAAAATCAAAACTTATTAATTTTTACCATAAATATTTCTATTTTATGTTTCAATATTTTAACAATTTTTTAAAGGTTATTCATTGATAATTTAAATCAACATTTAAATAATGACTACAACAATGGCGTCATTTGGACCGTACAGAGTATACATTTCCGTATTTAATGTCCAATATTGTAGTAATTTGGCCCACTTTATAAATTTATTGGCCTGAATAATTGACAGTGGGTTGCGCTTAACTGGTATATATTTTTTATTTTTAAATAAATATTTTGTTTTTCTTTTTAATTAAAAGAAAAAACATGGGGAAATACGCTTTATAATTTATATAGATAAAGTTCATAATTATGAAAATTAAAAACTCTTTAATCTTTTTCACATTTTTAATCTTTTATGTCTAGAATATTTTGATCTAACTTTCACAATTTTAGAATATTTTTTAACACATTTCACATATTTTGATAAAAAATAAAGCTAAAATTATTTCTGAATTCCAATCAGCAAAATCTTTGTTAAAATAATCCGATCATATCAACTAAAAATTAATTATCATCACTCTATCGAAACTACCTTTCTGAAACTCTCGAATTACCCTAAATTATTTTCACTTGATCAAATACAACAGTTTTTAATGAGAGATTCTTCTCGTCCTTAAAAAGAGTAAAAAGCTTTTTGTGCTTGACAATGGAAGACAGATTAAATAATTTAATGGTTATCAACGTAGAATCAGATCCTATACGCAATTTAGATATAAATGAAGCTGCAAATATGTTCGTAAGCATGTTAATACGTCGGTATCCTCTTAAATATCGACAAAAAGTATATCTGTAACTATACATAATAAACGCTGTTATACAATAATTATTATCACCTCTCGCTTTACTGCTTTCTTAGTTTTATGATTTCGTAAATACCATTATTATTATTATATTCCATTCATTTATCATAAAAATATCAACATTTTTTTAGTAAAATTTCTCTGGCTAATTATAACTACAAAACTACTTAAATTGATTAAATAAAAAGGTTATTTTAACAAATTTTACTATTTTTATTCGATTTTTCAGCAGTTTTTCCTCACGCCTATAAAAAATTATTGAGAGAAGAGAAAAATTATGTTTAAGAACTATTTGCATACACTTTCCAAAGAGTTGCTGGATCAAACTTTTTGACTACTATTACTACCCAAAAAATTGTATACAAAAATAAAAATAAACATCATTGTTCACTCAAAATTTAAAAAATGTTTTAGTTAATTATTTATTGTAAAAATAATAACATAGCATCAGATAGGCAAAACTGGAGGCAAGGATGTACATAGAAATGGTCCGAGTAGCGGAGATTATCGAAAAGGAAAAATAAATATAATAACACCTGCTATTAGATAGATTAGTAGAATGATTGTTAAAATATGTGGATTATTTTATTTTTGTTATGTTGAAAATTTTAGTAGCAATGCGTATTAAAAAAAAAAATTGAAATGTCGCCATTGGACAATAACAAAAATAATAATTTTTGATAATCAAATTGGAAGATAAAAATTACATTCAAAAATGTAACACCTAACTAGATTACAATATGGACTATTTTCTAAAATGATTTAGTCATTTATTTTCCCATTTGTACGTCTCAATATATTTTTATTGCGTTGATTAATTTCTTAATATCTCATGACATGTCTATATTCTTGAAACTTAGTTTTGAATTAAAAAATTAGATTTATTTACTTCCAAAAAATTATATGTTTAAATGTTTTAAAGAAATGTTTTTTAACAGAACCGATTGTCATGTACTAAAAAAAATTTTTTTTTTCTCAATCATGGCCATAAATACCATTAGTATTTTTTATACCATCAAATATTGACGTTTTATTTTTATGTTTGATATTTAATAATCTTTGGTGTACATGTATGTTCATTATACTTATTTTTTTCAAATACCAACCATTAGAAAATAATTGTAATTATTTAGTGAGTATAACAATAGAGAAGTATTCAAATATATTATTTTATTCGTCATCAGTGAACAGCTAGGTTTTATTAAGTCGACAAAAATCAATGCAGTTATGATTATCTCGCATTTAATCAATAATTCTAGATTTATAAAAAAATTAAATCAACTATCAACACGCATAAAAAGTACAATTATAACAAATCAGTTTTGCCAATGATAATTTAAATTTATTATTATGGTTATTATTGGTTAGCCTACAAAAAATGGCTATCGAACGATTGAGAACGTTATACCTTTTTGGCCGAACGATTGAGAACACTTAAAATTAACAAAGAACTTACCGCAGACCCAAAAAAAAATCAAAAAAACTATACAATTGAGAACGAATTTATGTGCAATGTTGCCATAGTTTGCCATATCATTTATTTGGCTTTTGAAAAATTCAGTATACATACAATAAATATCCTTGAAAAAAGTCATAAATTAATAATTATAATCGTATACAAATAAGCGCCTAATAATATGTAATATATAATATGAAAAAAAAGTTAAAAATATGTAGGACTTTTAGAAATATCTAATACCTGTACAGTATATATATGTATAAAAAAAAATTGTTAAATATGTAGAACTTATAAAAATATCTAATACGAATAGATGAATAGTTTGTACAACGACTCCAAAGCCTAACCGTTATTCTCTCGTATCTGGTATCTAAGTTACTATTCAAATCCAGCTAATCCGATAAAAGTCCGATAAATATCAACAGATTATTGTGTTCATATTATCGATTGTTTACATTTGGCAACGTTGGAAAAAAAAACTCCAGCGTTCTCAGTCGTGTTACCAAAAATAACGTTCTCAATCGTATTTTACCGCAAAAAATAATTGACGAATTACGTTACTCACCTATGATTATTAGATTTTAATTCAAAACATTTAAAAGGATATAGATACTCATCGATTATGCCTTTCAGCTCACATGATCAAAACTACCCATCACATTTCAATAAATTACGTATATATGTCTATTCCTATGGGATTTATTTGATATTATTTGAAATTAAGATTATTTAGAAATGCACACTTCAAATTGATGCATGTACACCCATATATATATTCTTTAACTTACGAGTATACAAACGTAAATGAAGGTAAATGCTGGTATTAAATTTAAAATTAAAAAAAAAGATTGCATGCCTATAGAAAATCAAACGACATCAATACAGCGATGGAGCTCGCGGGAAGACGTTCTAAATGGATGTTATACCCTTTCGGTATCATATTATTATGGAAAAGTTAGAGATCGCGTTTTCCCGACACGAAACGCATTCCTCTCACGAAAATCCTAACCACGGGCTTAACATAATCTTAACATAATCGTATCAAACACGCACACAACCAATATTCCTGAGGTGAAATGTTCAACACGATGGGAAAAATATCCACAGCTGCAGGTTAGCAGATAATTCGAATCATTTACAACACTATTATTGGTGACAGGAGATAAGGGTAGCGGAGCAAAGGGTTGTGGGAGGGCGGTGATTTGGGGAGTGGTGTCGTTGTTATTACCTCGTAAGACCACGTGCACGATACACCCGCGTACTTTTGCACGCACCTGCCCAATTCGACGTCCTCGTGCGTGGTGAACAGGTTCTTCAGGCAGTGCTTGATGTGCGGTACCACGCGGGACAGCGTCTCGCGGCTCATGATCACGCCCGGTCCGCCCATGCAGAAGTTCTCGTCGTACTCGAGGCTGAGTAGCCCGAACTCCTCCTGATTGCCGCGGCCGGCCTGTCCGATGAACACCGGCTTGCGGCTGTCCACGGACCGGAGCAGCGCGGCCAGCCGGTCCGTGCGCACGTACACGTCGTCGTCCGCCCTCATGAACCACTCGTACGTACCGCCGTAATTGTCCCACATATGCTGCAGCATCAGGAACGATTTCTTCTGCGGCGGGTACGAGTCGTCCACCGTCGGCAACCGGACCAGCGGCAGGTCGGCCGCGCCGGGCGGCCGCACCGACGTCTCCGAGCTGTAGAACACGACGCGGCCGGGCACGCGACGCGCCCATGTGTTGTGCACCGCGGCCGCTCTGGTGCCCAGGTACCGGTTGGCTGTCATCACGCCAACGAAGAGCAGCGACTCGGCCGGGTCCGCGGCCGCGGACGTCGGTTTCGTTCGGCCGTTGTCGATGACGATGTCGTTCAAAGTGTCGGTTGGCGCGGGCGGTCGCAACGGCCGTAGAACCGATCGGCCGAAGACACCACCGCCGCCGCCGCCGCCGCCGTGGCCACCACCGCAGCCGGCGTACAAGCGGAGCCGGTCGTAGGACCCGCCGCCGAACGCGTAGCCGACCAACAGTCCCAAGACGATGCCGGCCAACACGTGCGTCACGCGCCGTCTTCGGTTTCCCGGCAACTTCTTCTTGGTGCCGCCGGACGTGCTGCCGCGGAGTTTCTTGTAGGCGACCGGCTTGTACGGGTGCTGCTGCTGTTGCAAATAGGTGACCGCCGTCGGCGATGCCGGTAGTCCGTGATACCGACCGTGGCGGTCGGCGATGTTGGTGGTCGAGGTGGCCATCGGCAGTTCATCGTCCGCGTAAGCGCTGCGGTGACGCACTGCTACGGCGAGGACGGATTTCGCATGACGACGCGTAAGTAGCGCACGATATCGAGGAAGCTGAAATGATTATAATATACGTGCACGGACCGGGTACGAACACGTTCGGTCACCAATGTGACCGGGAACAATTCGACGAGTTACGGTAACCGCGCGCCGGACCGGCGGCACTGCGAATACGACGGACGGACACGGCGTCGACGACGACAAGAACTGAGCGTCCGAACAGCACGAACGCACTGACGTCCGACACCGTCGACCGGCGGCCAAACGGCGCACACCGTATCGGGGGGCGGCGGCGGCGGCGGCGGCAGCGATGACGCGTCGACCACCGTACGGCGGCGGCGGCGACTGGTTCTCCGATCTCTCCACCTCTTCGTCCCCGTCACCGTTTCGCGCGATGATAATAATAATATAAAAATGTTCAGACTCACCGGGCCATTGTTGCGCAAGTGTGTACGTATCTACGTGCGTGTGTGCGCGTGTCGACAAGATTTTTTATTCTTCAGAGCATTAAAACCGACTCGCGTTCACCTACTTAGGTACGATCACGTAATTATCATCGCCCCTTCGTGTATTCTTATACCGGTCGTCGGAAATTCGACCACCGCGAACGCCGTGGTGCAAACGCGAGCATGTTTTGTGCGCCGAGATGAATTTCGTGGGGCTGCGAATCGATTAGAAATGAAAACGAATAACGACGTAATGTACGTCGGCAGATATCATAGATGGAACAATACGTGCAGAGGATTACATTTGCTAAACGACGTGCGGTTCGTTGAAAATATTTTGCTCTTTCGAAATACTACTCGCGCGTCTTCCGGAGATTTTTTAAGTTTTTATCGGTCCAAAAGTAGTAAAGTGAGACACGAACATAGGAACTGCGGTCAAAATAACACTGGCTGTATTTGTCATTGCCGGTCAATGGACAAAATCAAATCGTGTGTCCTCATAAATCATGCTAGCGGCTTCAAATCTACCAGAATCTTTCAATTACTTTGCTATAATTTGCTACGCAAATGTCAGAATTTGCATACCCGTGGTTTTTCCGGAAAAATATATTTTATATTCGGGGGCCAACTTAACAGCATCCCTATCTTAAACAAGCGACTTTAAACCTCTAAAGGAATTTTTCAATTGACTTACGATAATTTCCTAATAATTATAGCAAATTCATTGCAAAATTCCTGTGAAGGTTTGGAGGCGCTAGCTTGAACTATGAAGGTCAACTTCACGCACATCATAAAATCAAAATAACCGTTCACACGGTGACTCGAATGCGTGCGGTTTTCCTCCGAGCACTGACTCCAAGTACTTACAATGAGTGGCTCGCCACACGACCTATTCGGCGAACGTTGACGAATTGATTCGAATGCTCGTCTACCCGATCGCATGATGGGTCGCACGCAGTGCCGGATCTAAGTCTCAGTGGGCCGATGTGCAAGAATCAATTTAACACACAACAATTAACTTAATTAAACACACAAGTTATGAATATTGATGATTAATATAAAAACAATTGTTTTTAATTCCGTCGATGAATGTGCATAACAACTTGTTATTTTGTCTAAATCATGAAATTTGTCATTTTCAATGCTAAAAAGTAATAGAGATTTTAATAGCTCTTAACTTACTAATGGTTTTAATCTTGTGTTTATTATTTTTAATTTAGAAAACGATATTTCACAATGTATTTGTATGCATGAAAAAGTTAAAATAATTGTGTATGTCAAGTATAGATTAATAAACGCAGCTGTAGGGAAGTTATACTTGTATAATAATTTCACGAAATATGGTATAGATATATTTACAACAAGTTGGATTTTTATATTCATTTGGTTTCGTTACTTACCGTATACCTAAATATTTTATTATGCGTATACGCATTTCTTTACCAAATTTGTTATGGGTATACACCATATACCCTCGTATACCCTCCAATAAATCTCTGCCTATAATAGCTACAAAAACGAGTAACGTTTATTATTTGATGACATAACCAGACCCCCCCACATGCATTTTCCAATGACTGTACTGTGAATAAATCTAAGCCCTCATTGTATATTATATATAATTTGAATACAAATTCTAATATTACATTTTTTATTTTTACAAAAGGTATCTAAAATATTGGTTGAACAGATTCTTCTGCTGTTACAGACCTCAATAATATCAGTTACATTAGTTACCATAAAATAGGTTTAAAATATTTATTAATTTGATGAGGCCATAAACCAGAGTCAATAAAATAGTTACATTCGATTCACACGAAGAACACACACTCGCATGTTTATGTTAGTGTATTACTAGATTGTTCAGGAAAGTCGATTTATAATACATTGTTATCATATGGTATAGTTGTCAAACAATGTTTATTGTTTTAAACTGGTTTGAAAAATTTTACTTATTATTTGAGTGTTTGTAACTGTATTTTATTATTTTTTTAATTTCAATTTTGAGTTATCAATATCAGTTTTCAGATTTTCCGGTTTCAATTCTAGTTATAAATTATGCTTAACATTTTTTCCAATTTCCATTTGAATTTTAAATACTGATTACGGTTTCAATTTTCTTGAATATAACAAATCATACTCCTTGAAAAAAATCTTATAAAATAAAATAATTATTCTGTTGTAATAGTTTATTTTTAATTTTTTTAACATTTTGTAAACTTTATTTTTAGTTTTTAATAGTGTATTTATTATTTATTATCAAGAAATCGTTAGACTTAATATAATATCAATATGGATATTTAACAACACTATACGAGAGTATTATATAATTATAACGAGTGTCATAACTAGACTACTTGTGTCTACATACAAATCAAAATCATGAATCTCCTTATCAATATAAATTTTTCAAAAGCAATTAAAAAAATTAATTTTTTTAAGGAGTGATGGATCTTTTAGATTTAAAAGTTTGAATAAAATATAAATACCTTAATAAATATGATAGTTCATTATTGAAATAAATAACTAACTCTAAACTGTTATATCAAAGGAGTGTTAAAAAATTTAACATTGTGATTCTTTACTTATATTATTATACATAATATTTGTGTGTGTTATTGGACAAAAGCTACTAGTTTACTAGAATATATAATTATTAAAAACATGGTATATAAATGAAAATAAATAAATATTGTATTAATTTTTAAAACAACTACTACATATTTTTTTTATAATATTTATAATGTGGTATAAACACGATAACCTAGAATAATGCGGGACAAGGGGTATTGGTAAAGTTAGTAAATAACATCGGTGTCATTCAAATAAATTATATATTGATATTTTCGTGCCAGTCATTGGACCTTTTGAAGCCCTATAATACAGTATGAGGCCCGGAGCCTGTATAAAATGCACACTCTGCACACCCGGTTATACGGCATTCATGATAACGTCAACAACCGCTCCTTGTATTCAACAAGTATACACAGTGCGCCGTACGCGCCTTATGAATATATTATTGAAGAATTGTACAGTTCATTGTAAAAGGAATAAATATATAAAATTAGATATTATTTTTCAGAAGTCGCCAATCTGTAAATATATATATTACATTACCTGCGCTTAAACTTTTTGACTATCGCATATTCGACCGGAGACTAAATTCCACTACATGATGCGGTTACAGTATTATACTTAGTAGAAGATTAGTAGTAGATTAGTGGCAGGTACGTTCAGTGGCGCCAAAGTCTTAAAAGTTTATTCAGGCAAAAAATACTTAATAAAACCAAAATATCTAAATATATACCCCAATGGTATAACAGAGGTCATAGTGGTTTTTACCCAAAAAATATTGATGTTAAGCTTTAATTTTATAATATAATATAATACGGTTTGGTAACCAAATTGTTGTCTAATATGAAGCGATACCATCCAAAATTTTAAAAGACCTCAATATAGAATTCAGTGGTACTTAGTACGCAATGACACTTAATGTTTTTAGAATTTCATGTATAAATCGACTTTAATATGCATTACCTCCAGCATATCTAATCATCTTAAATTGCAATCTATAAACATAAAAATATTACATATATTATAATACTGGAAAATACCAAAAACTAAATAATAAGTATCACAGAAAATTCAAAAAATTCTAGGGAAAAAACTGGCATCAGCATAAATGAAGACAAAACTAAATGCTCAATAATATCCATAAATGTGGTAAACAAATCTAACCTCAAAGTGGGACTATATTGTTTTGAGCAGGTGGATAATTTTAAATACCCGGGAGTTAATATCAATGATATAAATAATATGTATAATAAGACACAAATAAGGATAAGTACGGCAAACCAAGCATACTTTGCCACGAAAGAAAAACTCTACATATGTTACTTACGTCCAGTTGCAATGTACGCATGCGAAACTTGGTTCACTATGCAAAGAGACGAAGAAAAGCTGTTTTAAATTATTTACAAATTGTTATAAGTAGGATGAAAAGGGGGCTTCTGGAACCGTCACGACCAACGAACCCTCCCACATGATCCACCAACACCACGTTTATGATAAACTTAAAAACATACATTATGAAAAATATTAAGTTTATAATACAATATTAGAAAAATAAAATTAAAGGTTTACGAATTTTATCTTTTTAGATTATTTTTATCACATATTTTCTTCAATAGATTTATCAAAATTAATCCATTAAATACATTATACATTATACATTATAAATATTTGAATTGTATATTTATTTTTGATAATACAATTCTAATTATTATATTAATAATATATGTTTTGAACTCTGTAGCAAAATAGATATTAACGTGTCTCTCCGTTCACTTACTTAGAATCGTTAATGAATGATTTTTAGTTAAGACGAGTAATTACCGCCCCCCTCCCCTAGCTATTGCTTGTTAACTGTAGCACTGTTCTACTGGTATTAATAGTTAAAAATTAGTCTAAATGAATTAAATATTATAAATAAGTGTCTGTTTAACAATATGTTCACTTAAAAATAAACAATTATAAAACATATTTTATTTATTTATTTTTTTAAACTATAAACGGGTGCAAACCTTTAACATAATATAATAATACCTAATACATATTATAACACACTTTAAAAATGTATATGTACATATAAAAACATTTTAAATTAAGGCCATAACAAAATGTTAAGATAAATAATGATGAATAGAATGGCAAATATTTTATTGGTAGTAGTTAAAATGAAAACAAATGTAATATTTTACTTAAAAATATAAATTAGAAATAAAATAAATATTAATAACTAGAAATCATTCATTTATTTAATATTTTAGTTATAATATCTTTAATTCACATTATTTTTCTAAATAATTTACTATTGGTAGTTTTTAATCAATTAACATATTCGATGGATAATATTTAGGTAAAATAAGTTATATAGATATATTATTTTATAGATCCATGACCTTGAATTTTATTTATGATTTATTGAAAGTAGATTTTAATACTTAAACAAAAAATGTCAAAGTGTCATAAACTACTCTTCTTTTTGTAGCCAATAATTTATTTTTTACATTTTTGAAATAATACTTTGTTACCTTGGTAATTTTAAAAAATTAATTGTTTATGAAAATGTTATTTTAACTATTATTATTATATATATATATTTTTTTATTTATTTATGGGTAAGAACCCAATTACATAAGATTAATAATTTAGTACGTAGAAAATAAAAATATTATACACATAAATTATTATAAAGAAATAAAATTTAATAGATTTAAAGTCTAAAACAAAAATTACATAAACATTTAAAGAATGACAATATTCACTTGGAAAGTAGTAATTGGTGTAATATTTATATTAATTTCAGTAATCATTTCGACTCAATCATGTTAGGGTGCAATAATGATCAAAATTGGCCTCAAGAAACAACATCAAGTACAGATGAAGAACAATTGTCATCTCCTGAAATTGAACAGGATAATAGTAATGACGATTCTGAAACTTCAATATCCAGCTTTAGTACATCTGCTTCAAGTAGTAGCATGAAGTCAGGCTCCGATTTTGAAGGTACCAGTACTGCTGATGAAGATGAAACTCTATCGTTCAAAACTGAGCTTAGTTTACCCGGTGGAATGTGTGAAGACAAAGGAATTTTCAAACAACTGTTTTCCGTCAACTCTTGGGTATGCCTTAGTGACCAAAAAAAGCAACATTTAAAGTTAAATATTATACACTCATAATGATGGTTATTCATATTTAATCAATCAATGTTATTATATTAGTCTTTCAAAATCCAGTAGCTGAATAACCAAACTATATATATTTATATTGATATTCTATACTGTGTCCCAAGGCAACGCATGTAATAGGCAGTTCGCTGAACAAAGTTATGATTTATATACATAAAAATAAAACACTAAAACTTTGGATCATATTTACACTGTATATATGTACACTGTAGCTATAGTATTTATCTCGCGAAGTCGGTGCACGAAGCTTAGCAACTGGTCGTTATGAACCATGCATTAAATAGTGTGGAACGGGGAGAAACTTTCGTAACCAGTGGTGCCGAACTTTTTTAAATCACTGGAGTACACCTCACTTAGGGGTACCCACCTATTCACTAAAAAATTATAATTAAATAACAAGTATCGTACATCTGTGAACTTTTTTTTTCTTCTTCTTATTCCGGGCCTTGTAGGTCCATCGCCGCTTCTATAACATCTCTCCATATTTCCCTGTTCTTCGCCGGTTGTTCTCCCTTTCGTATTCCCCGTATTCCCAGGAGCTTGAGGTCGTCCTTGACTTGGGCAGACCATCGTTGTCTTAGTGTCTCTCTCGGTCGTTTCTTGTCTGGTTTCCATAATGTGATGTTATGTACTGTTTGGCCCTCCGCTCTCCAAATGTGTCCAGCCCAACTTATCCGTCTGCTTTTAAAAATTCCTATTATGTTTGTTTCATTGAATATTGCCCTCATCTATACATTAGTTTTCCGTTCATACGTGTTCTTCTCGTTTCTTTTGGGCCCATAGATTTTACGCAATATTTTTCTTTCAAATTGTAGCAGTCTTTTTTCGTCTGACTTTGTTGATGCCCACACTCCACAGGCATACAGAATTACAGGTCTAATAAGCACTTTATATCATCTTAGTTTTGTATTTCTGGAAAGTAATCTCGACTTAAATAATGGTACAAGCGCAAAATAGTACTTATTTCCTGCCGTAATTCTCCTATTAATTTATTTTCTACTAGGTATTTAAAGTTTGATGCCCTTTTGAAGGTAAAGTCTCCAACTACTAACGAATCTTGTACACGTTCTCTTCGTAATATTATTAAATACTTCGTTTTTTGCTCATTATCTTATAGTCCAATATCTTTCCCCTTACCCCTACGTATTAATTTTTTTTACCGTTCGTATTATATCTTCTTCGGATTCTCCTATAATTATTACGTCGTCCGCATATGCTGCTGGTGTTATTTGATGTCCTTTTCCTATTCTCAGACCCATGACACTAACAAGTACTTCTTTCACTACTGACTCTAGAACTATGTTAAATAATGTAGGGGACAAAGCATCTCCCTGTTTACTGTCTACTGTACTAAGATATCTTTAGATAACTCTCCGTTGAACTTAACTTTATACTTAGAGTGCTGCACGCATGCCTTTACCAGTCCCACCAGTTTTCAGGGATTCCAAGTTGAGTCATTGTTTTTCAGAACCTATATCGATTCATGGAATCATATGTCTGCTTGAAATCAATAAATAATAGGTACACTTCTATGTCGAACACGTGACTTTTCTCTACTATTTGCTTAATCGTATATATCGTTCAACTGTGGATTTCCCTGGCAAAAATTCGGATTGATATTCTTATATTGTTTCTTTTGAGTATGGTTTAATTTGATTCAATATTATCTTCGATACTATTTTGCAAGATGTGATTAGTAGGGATATTCCTCTGTAATTCTGGCAAACCATAGCATCTCCTTTCTTATAAATCGGGCATAACACTGACACATGCCATCTTTTTAGTATCTCTTCTTGTTTTCATATATTATCTACTAGCCATTTTAGCTGTACCATTAGTTCTTTTCCTCCTTTCAGCAATTCAAAAAAAATTTCATACCTATGAACTATGAACACTTACCATTTAGTAATTACAGAATATATATTACAGAATATTTTATCATAAAATAATAACAATAATATATAAAAAAAATTAATAATTTTTTTTATCCGTCTACGCAGGTATCTAACTAATAATATGTGTTCTACTTTATGACTTTCGTACAACAGTTTTTTAAAATGGTTACTCAGCAACCAATATAGTGTTAATAATGTGTAGAATTACTATGTATTGCAATTGTAAATATCTTTCCTTGAAGTTTTGTAATAATTTATTGAATATAAACTTTTAAAATCAAACTAAACACGAAATATTCTGGTAGTAGAATAATAAACGAACACTTAATTCTTATTATAATTATAAGACAATAGAAGTATAAAATAATTATAGAACTATAATAGGTGTAGAACATTTTTCGTGTGTACATATTATAATATAAACTGTCTGCCTGTACAGATAAACAATAAGACTGAGTGAAATGTATTACGTATCTTTTTTAAATGTTTACCAAACCGGATAGAATAAAAATCTAATATATAATACTGCAAACGTCATCAATCATCATAACTTACAAAATAGTGTAAAAAAAATTGTTACTATTAGTCAATAATATAACTTTTTTTTTTATGATCGCTGCCGTCAGATATGTAATATAACACCACTATTCGATAAATATTTATTTTTTTTCTTACCTCCAACCATTTGAGTATTTACCATGAACATAAAGAAATCCCCCGATACACGCGAATCGACGGTCGGATAAAATTACCATATAATAGTATAATAATATTACGTGTGCATAATTTTCACATGCAGACGACCACAAGTGTAAAGTTCATCCTAAAGCGAAATACTAACGTATAAGGTAAAACGTATATATATATATATAAGTATCACCTTTGCAGGTAAGAACAATAAAAATAAACATGCAGTAACCGAATACTAATCATGCATCATAAACAGTGTCAGCCTAGCTTGTTAGCCATGGCCGCGAATACTACCAGGGCCTCCGGCCGAATTCTTGTCGAAAGGCCCTAATTTCTAAATAATTATAAATTATTATAATAATCATTGTAATTGATATTTTTTTATGATAAATTTTTTTTTTTTTTTAGTTTTAATTTCTGGCGGCCTTAGTGAACTAAAAAAAATTACTGTATTAAATAAAATCAATCGTACAATGTGTATATCATTAAATAAATAATAAATTGTACCTGTATTATAAGGTATAATTTATCGGCTGCTAATTTTATAGAATCCATTACAAGCTTGAAAATTATGACACCATACATGAAAATAATAGGTATGCAATGCCATTATAATACACAACAAACGTAGATGTCGACTCGTGACTGCAGTCCAAGGCCGTAACTGGGGGGGTCTAAGGGTCCGGACCCCCCCCTGAAATTTTCAAAAATAGAAACATTTTAGCGGTGAATATAGTTTATTAACTATAAATTGTATTAAATAATAATTTTAGCCCCCCCCCCCGAAATTTTTTTCCAGTTACGGCTTTGCTGCAGTCTACAATTATAGCGCACAGTTCGTAAGGTTGCAGAGTTAAAAATCGATATTTCTACCAGGCGGATCGTCAGGTAGAAGAATTTAATCCAAATGAGTTAATGGCTAATGAATATCATTTTAGTACTACGTTCCACAACGACTTTTTAAGTGTACCGCAGTAATACTGTATACTTTCAACAGGCGTGCGCAGACCTCTTTTTTCAGGGTATGCAAAAGGCTGCCACTGCCTACCCCCTCTCCCCTAAACTGAAAGTTAATTTAAGTATTCGAAATTCTGGTCTTAATAATTATTTAATTTAAAATTTTAATTTTTTTTCTTGAAAAAAAGTGACTGAATAGCCATTTCTTAATCGTTATAACTGTCTTCATAATTAAAATTTAAAATAAATTACGAAAAAAAAAATTAAATGCTTAACACTTGAAATGATTTGAGTAATACGTTTAAATAGGGTAAATAAATAAAAACGTAATTATATACTTAAATGAAAAACAAAATAAATTTGATAAATAATCAAAATTAATCATAAAACGATTCTGCGTACAGTTGAGTTTTTAATATCACCAATGTTTTCAGGATTTTAATTTATAGCCAATTCTTGTTCTGTAGTTGATAGCTATTTAATCTCGCTTGAATTATTGTATTTCTTAATTTCATTAACATATTAAATCGTTATTATAGCATATGATTTGTGTTTTGAAAATAAATTAAACTGTCTGGGACTGAATATAAAAATATAATAAAAATCATAATGTAATACAAAATCACATAATATACATAAGACCAAATATGTCATAATTTTTATATATTTTTTGTAATTTTAGAAAAAAGGCTCAATATTTAGGATATGCAGTTGCATACCCTGCATACCCCCTGCGCAAGCCTATGACTTTCAACGGGTTTTCATCATGAAATAAACCTCAAACCAATCGATGAACGGTCCAAATATCAAGATAAACGAAATTTTCGTCGCGCCGTCATCGAACACGTTACGATGACAGTATCTACTACACAGCGCAAAAAATTGCTTTAATGCCCCGTATACCTATGAATCCTATTGATTTACCTTTACAGTTCAAGATACTTCAATTCTCCATTAGTCTCGTTCGCCATTACAGTTAATAATACTTAAAGCCAAACATTTCAATATGTTGATATTCATTTGCACTCTAACTGTTTCTCATATGGACAGTTATGGGATGATCAAGATACGAGTAGGTAAAACGGAAAATCATTTTATTATATTAACAGATAATTCAAAAACAAAAATTGTTATTTACTCTGAAGTATTTAATTAAACTAAATAAATAAATTTAAATAGTATTTCATTTTATTTAAGTAAATATTTCAAAAAAAATATCATATTACATGCACTAATGAGATACACAAAGTATGTTATTATTACCTTACGAGATAACTATATTATTTAAAAAAAAATTTCTAAAAATTTCTAAAAATAATTTAAACAGAACAATCTACTACGTACGATTTTTTACGCGCAACGATGTGCACGGGGGATAGCTAAATATATAAAAGAGTATAAATTTTAGGTGATACAAATTTTAAAGTTCATTGGGTCAAATATGCCTGTGAAAAATATATAAATAGCAGTGTTATCCGAAATGTTTTTTCATAGATGTATATATTGATATATATTGATATATATTGATCATAACTTAATCAAAAAATTCTTTACATTTTCGTTCATTTTTAACAAATGTTTTTCAATGAAAATGTTATAAAATCCTTCAGTCTTTCTAGCAAAAAATATATCATGTAGGTATATTCTTTTTGTAAATTCAATTTTTTATGATAAATACATTTTTAATTGACCAACAAATTGGTAGCATCAACTTTTTCTAAAAAAAATAATTTGATGAGGATCTTTTCCTTCTGGCTTCATAAAATATTATAAGTAAAATAATTCACTATAGGGGCTTATTTATAGAAAAACTAAGGGATTCTCAATCCCCCAAAATTTTAGAAAAAATGTTTAAATATTTTTACTCTATTAAATGTAAATTTTAAAAGCTCATTGTTTTATGAATTATTAGTTTTAAATTATTCATGTTTTGTAGGATAGGTAGCAAGGCCGTATCTAGGGGAGTTCAGGATGTCTGGACTCCCCGAAATGTCTTCAATATTTTATGAACGTTTAAAATATTTATTTATTTTTAATACTTACATAAATATTTTCAGTCAAAAAACTCCAATTAATCATTGACTGCTTTTAATTTAATATCATAACATCATATGAAAATATGATATTAATTTTAACCCTACACTGCGTGATGTATCACTGGTGGTACATTCAGTAAATGTTATATAGCAGCTGTTTTATTGTTAACAGATTTGCTATTTTATACTCATCATCGATAAAACAAGTTTTCAAAGAGTTCTAAAAGTGTTTTTACAATCTCCCTGGACAAATAATAGTGAAAATAACGTAATTGAATTTGATAAGAAAAGTATCAAAAACTTATATTTCTTAGTCACGTTTAACATTGATATAGTGGGTTATTTTGGTTTTGAAAAATGTTATTTGATTAAAAATGTTCTACTGATTATTTTTGTGTATCGAACATACGTTATATAAAAACAAATATCCTTATTTATCCACTATTTACAAGTGTATCACCCATGGTGCATAGCGCGTTTATGACTTTTGTATCATAATACAAATGAAAACCGTTAATGCGCAAACGTATCATGGGTGATACACAGATAATTATAATAAATTGTCTTTTTATATTTTGTTTTGATAGAACCGTATTGTAATATTCATTGATACGAATTATAGTTATTACATCATTACGATAAAACTATATTAATAGTAAATAAAAATGTATGCATGAAGGGGTTTTTAATAATATTTTATTCATATTTTATTGAAAATTAGATAACTTTTATTTAAAATGTTGTAAATGTTACTTTAGTCTAATTTAAGTATTAAATTCCTTTCCATAATTAAAGAATACAACCGCCATATGGAAGGTGTTGATCTCCTTGATTCCTTGATTGGGCATTATAAAATTAAAATACGAACAAAAAATTGGTACATGAGGGTTTGGTACCACCTCATTGATAAATCAATCGTTAATGCATGGTTACTCTATATAATGGTAGAGTACCAAAATTAAGTTTATTTGATTTTCGGACAGAAGTTGCATTTTAATTGACAACGTCTATATCTACTCCAAAAAGAGGCAGACCATCTAATGAAGAAAGAGAACAGATAAAAATGCTTAAGCAACATACTCATTTTATAACGCCTGAAGATATCAGAAGAGGTGGTTTACACCATTGGCCAGAATATAAAGAAACAGGGCAACGGTGCAAGTATCAACAGTGTTGAAAACTAACACATGCACTTGTACTAAATGTGATAAGTATTTGTGTTGCAGTGTCAACAGAAATTGTTTTAAACATTTTAATACTAAATAACACGTTTTTTTTTTGTTCCTAATTAGGTAAAACAAGTAGTTCCTAATTACGTTTTATAACTTGAAAAGTGCAATTTTATTTTAAATTTTATTAAATAATTTATAAGTGTTACTAAAATAATTTTATTTTTATTCACTTTGTTGTATAAATATGTTTTTTAATATGTTTTAAATATGGCCAGTTAACTATTATTATTATGACATTATTTGTTATTTAGTTATTTATATTTTATAACTTAAGCAGTGCAATCTATTTTTAAATTTTATTAAATAATTTATAAGTATTTTAAAAAAATTGTTATTTTTTTTTTGTTTAAATTTGTTTTTGCATATAGTTTTAATATGTTCAGTTTACAATTCCTATTATAACATAATATTGTTGAAACTTAAGAATAAATAAAGTTTATTATTCGAAAAAGATTTTTTTTCATGTTTTAAACGCGCAATGTATCATAGGTGATACATTTTTCAAAAAATGTATGAGTTCAAAAAAAATAAATATTTTTCCTATGTTCTGTATCCATAATTACAGGTGCATAAAGTTTTCTGCTAAAAAATCAGACCTTAAATTTAATTCGCGCAGTGTAGGGTTAATAAAAGAAGATTAAATCTTTTTCTGTCTTATTTTTAACCAAATGTCAAATGTTAAAATGTTTTGGACCCCTCCCGAAAAAAATTTCTAGATACGGCCTTGATAGGTAGGTATCTATTCATTTTATATTATTATATAGGTATTTAATTTCATTTTACTTCATTAATTTTGTAAAAAAAATGTATGATAATACAATAATATTAAAATTCTTTGCTGCAATACTACAATTCTAATTTTTGTGTCTGAAACAGTTGAAGTTATTCTCAAGATTCCACTCAATTACATTGCTATATCTCAAAATATAATTGTATTAATATCACGAAAATGTAATATCCAAAAATGTATTATATACTAGAAAAATTACACTCTCTAAAATTATACGCCCGGAGATGAACCTCAGGCTTCTACCCCTATTCAAGAGGGTATCTATGAGACGTATGATTTACCGAATGTAAAAAAAAAATATTTTATTGTTAAATATGTTTCTTAGAGAATAATAATAAAACATTAACAAGTATATAGAAATTAGAATAATAATAATTATTGGTCAATAAGTTTGGATTTCAATTTATCCACAGCAATTTTTTTTAAAAAAAAGATAAAACACTTGAATAAATATAACTGATTCTTCTTCTTCTTCTTCTTTCTTGGTTTCGGCCATTCAAGACCATACCTCTAGATAAACATACTGCCACCTATCTCTATCCTCTGCTACTTCCTGCCAATGAATCTCCGGCTCCACTGTTTTGGCGTCTCTCTTAACGCAATCTTCCCATCTTAAGCGCGGTCTTCCAAGAGGTCTCCTCCCCACTGGGTTTTCCTCTATTACTCTTCTTATTAATGAGTCATGCTTCCTCCAAGCATGTCCTGCCCAAACTAGCCTTCTTTTTTTTATCTCTTTCAGTATATCCGGTCGCTGGAAAAGGGATTGCAGTTCTTCATTGTGTAATTTCCTCCATTCATTTGTGAGAACATCAAAGTATGGCCCATAAATTTTCCTAAGTATTTTTCTCTCAAACACTGCCATCCTTCGTTCTTCAGTCTTTCTCAGAGGCCACGTTTCTGCTCCATAGAGGACAATTGGCCTTAGCAAAGTTAAGTACATTCTAACTTTTAGGTTCTTAGAAATTGCTCTTGATCTAAAAATTTTACTAAGTCCAAAGAAACATTTATTAGCTGATTGTAATCTCATTGAAATCTCTGTTTTTATGTCGTTATCTTGAGTTATAATTGACCCTGAGTATTTGAATTGATCCACTCTTTTAAATTTGTATCCTTCTACTTCAATGAATTCTTCTTGTACCAGATTCCCATTTCTCCGACTGACCAACATGTACTCTGTCTTTTCTTCATTAATCCTAAGTCCTACTTTCTCCGCAGCCTTTATAAGTGATTTTCCCATTTTTATTATCATCTCTCTACTCCTTCCCAATAGAGAAATATCATCCGCATATGCCAGAATATTAATTGTCGATCGTCCTAACTCAACCCCTTCACATAAATTGGTTTCTCTTACTATCTTCTCCAACACTAAGTTAAATAGTATGGGAGAAAGCGCATCCCCTTGTCTTAAGCCTGTCACCACTTCTACTGGTTGTGACAACATATTTGCTAGCTTTACTTTGATTCTTGTTCCATTTATACTTGCCTCTACAAGATTAACTAGTTTTTTTGGAAACTTATATTCCCTAAGAATATTGATTAAGCTTGCCATGTGGATAGAGTCATAGGCTTTCTTGAAGTCCACAAATAATATATACACGTCTTTATTGAACTCCCACATTTTTTGAAGGGTCTGCCTAATCACAAATATTTAATCTGTTGTAGATCTATTTGGTCTGAAACCTCCTTGGTAGTCCCCTATTATTTCTTCCGCAATCGGTTGTATTCTATCTAATAAGCAATATGCAAAAATTTTATAGGTTACGTTTAGTAATGCAATTCCCCTATAATTGCTGCATATCTGGGGGTCATTCTTTTTGTGGATAGGGCATACTAGCGCAGTATTCCACTCCTCTGGGAGTCTTTCCTCTATCTCATTATATTTCCATACCATCTCAATAATATTATGTATTCTTGATACTGTTTCCTCATCTAATTTTTTTAATATTTCTCCCTGAATCCCATCTTCTCCGGGAGATTTTTGGTTTTTTAACCTTAATACTTGTTGTTTTATTTCATTTCTAGTAGGAGGTAAGCATTCACAATCGTTGGTTTCTACTAGTGGAAATTCAAAAGTTTCTTCTGGATTTTCGCAGTTGAGCAGTTGGCCAAAATATTGTCTCCATTTTTCCAATATCTCTTCCTGTCCTGTTGTCAGTGAACCATCTTCATTTTTCAAAAACTTATTATGTTTTTTGTCTCCTCCTCGTATACTATTTACTTTTTGGCACAACTGTCTCGTTCTATTCATTCTAGAATCTACTTCTGCTTCTTCCAATAAATTCCGAGTATATTTTCGTTTTTCATTTCTAAATACTCTACTTGCGCTTTTCTGACATTCTTTATACGCAATTTCTTTTTCTATATTATGTTGGTCATTAAGCCACTGGTTTCTAGCTTCTTTTCTCCGATTTAGAGCATCTTTGCATATATCGTTGAACCATGGTTTTCTTACAGTTTTTACTTTTCCGATTTCTGACTCTGTCACTACCTTTATAGTATCTTTAATTTTCTTCCATTTTGTATCAATTGAGTCATTTATATCTGTATTTATCCTCCTGATTTTTTCCGACATCAGATACTTGAACCTTTCACATGTATTCACATTGTTTAGTTTAGCTGTGTCATATTTGTCTACCACTATTCCTTTTTTCCGAGTAACCTTTTTTATTTTGACTTTCATTTTTCCTTTAACCAGATAGTGATTCGAATCACCATCGGCTCCTCTCATCGTTCTTATGTCTTGAATACAGTTTTTGAATCTTGCGCTCACTAGAACATGGTCGATTTGGTTGACGTACCTTCCATCAGGTGACATCCATGTTCCCTTATAAATATTTTTATGAGGAAACATTGTACTTTTCACTACAAGACCATTTCCACATGCAAAATCGATAAGTCTTAATTCATTATCATTTGTAGTTTCGTGCAGGCTGTGACTACCAATTATTGGTCTGAATACAGCCTCTTTACCTCTTTTATTAGGCAGGGTCGTTAGCCCTGCGCTAAACCCCCAACCTGGAGGACCAGTCTACTCCAACCAATTAAGATCAGAGTAGGGAGAACTAAACCAACTAATTAAAGTCAATTCAGTTTAGAGCTCGGGGCCCTGGGTTCACCATACCCGTCGCACTCTCAGTGCTCCCCTGGAGGGAAATATAACTGATTCAGTCTTATAAATAGTTTAGTTAGGTACATTAGTAAATGGTTGGTAAATTTGATAAATTGGTATACAAATAAATTTACACAACTAATACATTATATTGCATAATATATTAATTCATAAAAATATAGAAACTTTATTAAATATACATAAATATTAAAACTTAAATAAAATTATAAGCAAATAGTTATTCAATTTTGCTATTGTATTATTATCTTATGTACATATTTACAGACTATGTTCAATCTATATCTAAGTATGACAGATCATCTTCATCTCCGGTAGAGAATATATTTGGTAAATTTAATTTACTTTGGGGAGTTGGTGATGCTGAGATATCTGGTTCAATTCTATCACTGTTTGAATTTGAATTACTTTTATTGCACCTAAAAGCACTTAACTTCATTCTAGCCAATTTCCTTGTATCTGACGGTGTAAGTAACGGTGGGTGTATAACACTATTTCTTTCATTGATACAAGAATCACTAGAGTTGCTTAATGATAGTATTGGTGATGTTAAAGACATTGATGATGAAGTAGATAAAGATACAGAAATATTACTTTTTTCTACAGATTTATTGACAAAAATATCTTCTTCATTGAGTATGACATCAATACCATCTTGTTGAAACAACTCAGGAAATTCTTTCTCATTTTTAGATGAAGCTGTCTTAGGTTTTTTTATTTCTCTCCTGTGAATTTGAGATGTATAGAAGTCTTTTTGTTTTTTAATTTTAATGTTTTGTATTGTTTCAGATATTTTGCTAGTTAAAATATTGTTTAAATTTTTGGATTGCACATCTGACATCTTCAAGTCATCTATAATTGTGTTGGTTGAATTTATTTTAGATTTTTGGCTCCACAAATTAATTTCTTTCTCTAGAATATCTTCTAAATCTAACTTTTTCAATATTTTTTTCACTACATACAAAGAAATACAATAAAATACATTATTTATAAAATTAAAATTTTTTTTTTTACTTTCTATGATATATGATTCTTTAGGACATATTGGAAATTTAGTATACAAGGTGTTAATACTATCAGGAGATCCATCATCATTTGAACACTCCATTAATGATATAGCAACTATGGCATCTTGAACAAGAACATGATTACGAAACATAAGTTTTGCATGTGCTTGAGATAATCTGAAAACCAAAATATGTTAGCAATTAAAACATACAAGGTAATAATTTATTTTAATAGTATTATAAAAGTAATAATTATTATGTATATAATACAATTAAAAAATTTTAATTAGTTTTATTAAAATTAATTTTATAATAAGCACCTCAAAAGGCTCTCCAAAAACCGCACAGTAGTTCTAGCAGCATTTCTGTATGTACTTTGCCGTTGCATCCAATAATATTTACTTAGTATTATGTTTGCATCTTCTGTAGTCTCAGGAGTCATATTTCTTATAGTGCAAAAATAGTGCTGAAGTTTTTCTAAATTCCATAAAGTTGAACTACTTTTATTAGCTCCAGGCTTTTTTCCTTGAAGCACATATGAAGATACAACTCTAAAAACAAATCATTGTATTTAGTAGCATTATTTAAAATTTAGGAGCATGATATTACTTTTCCCAATCTTCATTTTTTGTGTCAATAAGAATTAAAATCAAATCAAACCGACTTAATAATGGACTGGCGACTTTTATGTTATCTGTGATAGATAAATTCAAATTATATTTACTTTTTGGATTCATAGCTGCCATAACAGTACAGCGAGTGTCTAGCTTACATACTAATCCAGCCTAAAAAAGTAATAAAGTAAAAAATGTTTAAAGACATTAGTAAAAAGTATACAAATCATATAAGTACTTTAGCAACACTAATAGATTGTTGCTCCATAGCTTCATGAATAGCTGTACGATCATCTTCCTTTAATGAACCAAATTCATCAACACAACAAATTCCACCATCAGCCAGCACTAAAGCACCAGCTTCCAAATGCCATTCAGATCCTTCCTAATAATAATAGTAGAAAATTTAAAAACATTAAAAATAATGTAGCTTTTATTTCAATTAAATCTTTTACCCTGAATGCAGCAACAGTAAGTCCTGCTCTAGAAGATCCAACTCCAGTGGTGAATATTGATCTAGGGCATACTTTCCAAGCAAATTTCAATAGCTGTGATTTTCCAGTACCCGGATCACCAATTAATAATAAATGTGTTTCACCTCGAATTTTTATTCCTCCACCTTGTGATGCTTGTCTTTGTACACCACCAGCTAAACCTAAGGCTACAGCTAATTTAGCTGTATACAACCCATAAGTCTACAATTTTGCAAACATAAAATAAAATACATAGAACATAGGTAATTATTTATAAATTTGTCTAGTTAGTACACTTTATCATGAATCTAGTACATCTAATAATTTAAAAACTTTTTAAACATTTTTTATGCACTGGAAAAATTATAGTTTATTAAACAATTAAGATATAGGAGTATTTAATAATTTAGAGAAAATATGATAATTAGCATTTTCAATACACATAGTTTATTTGTAACAAGTTGTATATAATGTACATTATCAAAAAATATAAATTACTACGCAATAATGTTGCCTGACCTGAGGACTAATTGATGCAATAATTTGATCTCTGGCTGCAAATGGATCATTTTTATTATCTTCCCAATATTTTTCAAATTCTTGAATCCATTCTTTAGTAATCATAATTGCAGACTGTTGATCATTACATACAATCAAGTGGTTAGCTCTTAAGCATAATTCAATATCAATATAGGCATTTTCAACAGTTGGGCTCCATCTTCGAATGACTGTCCCACTGAACACAAACATTTAATAAATTATTGTTTATTCAATTAGAATATTTATATTTTATTAAGATAATAATAACCTAGAAACAGATAATTATTTTTATAATTACAATTTTGCTATCAATTTGTGAGAATACTTAAGAGAATATTTTAAATTAGATTGTGAATACATTTCAGAAAGTTAAATTATTCAATGATATAGTCAAAATTTTTGATATATATAAACAATGATTTATAAAATATATATAACAATATAAAGAAAACATTTTATTTTTACCATATTATAACATCATCACCAGGTTTACAAGTATCAACCAAGTCATCTTCTAAAGACACCCACATTGAACGGGGCATTGCTCCTAAGCCTGTTTTACCAATCTGTTCCTAGAAAAAAATTGAATTAAAATACTTAAATCATATTTGCATACATTAAAATATAGTAAGTGTAATTAAGTACTTGAATTTTGATTTCTTGATAATCCTTTATGTATTGTTTTTCATCTTTTAAAGGTTTTAAATTAGTACCTGAACAGTTGTCTGGATTAGGGCACCGAAAAGGAATTACTAATTTGTTATATTGTTCGTAATCAATCTTTAAAACAAAAAAATTATAGTAAATCCTATCAAAAAAGCAATAAGTAAAAAATGAATACTATTTATTAATATCTACATGTAATATTTAAAAGTACAGAACTTGAAATTACATGTTTTCAAATAATCACTATAAAGTATTTAAGTTGACTATACACAAAAGATTTGTGATATTCTATAGACTCATTTGATGTTTCCTTTGATGGAAATCATTAATAAAAGGCGAGAGAATTTTTCAATTGAAAAGGAAACTGGATACAATTGTATATGGTACAGAAGATATACATATATATTTGAGCATATTCAACCAAAACCGTGGTTTGAACTCGATACACTGGGATCTATAATTATATTTTCAAATTTCGACTAATATTATTGAAGTTTTAGTAGGGATCCTTAATTTTTTCTAATAATAAATATTATTTAGGGATAATGTAGCAATCTAATGGTAAAAACAATTTTGAAATTGGTCAAGTAGTTTTTGAGATTTTTGTGAACAAACAAATAGGTTAAATGCTGTCTTTTTAATAATAGTAAGATTGATTTAAAAAAAAAAAAACAATTATTTTAAAGTAATGACATTAATAGTAAAGGTTTAAAATTAAAATATATTTTATTTTGGAATTGAGAGATAAGATACTTTTATTATAAAATTCAGATTAAATTATTTCTATTTTATCATTTTAATATTATAC
Organism: Sipha flava; assembly: GCF_003268045.1. NCBI lineage: Eukaryota > Metazoa > Arthropoda > Insecta > Hemiptera > Aphididae > Sipha > Sipha flava. The sequence continues at coordinate 133,512 of NW_020273593.1, read as the reverse complement.
TCTTGAATTATAAATTTTACTCTAGCATATTATGAATTATAACAATTTAATAAATATTAAAAATTAAAGTTAGATATTATAAACTATTAAAACTACCTTTATATCAAATTGTTCTTTACATTTATTACAATAATAAATTCTTTTGTATTCTAATAATTTTGGTAAAACTGTTCTTACGACAGTGCCATTGACACGTAAAAATGAACCAATATCTTCATTGCGAGGAAATATAGTTCGATGGAGTTCTGGACACAATGGCAATGCTACAAAATTAAAATGAATTTAATGTAATAATTATATTTTAATTATAAAATAGGTGTAAGTAAATAGTTGAACAATTTAAATATTTAAAAAAATACTAATTCATTAAAAATATTTAATATCAAAATGAAGAACTAAATAAATTATTATGTAACTGGATTATATCAATACTCAATTAAAAATGTAAAATCATAAAACAAAAACGAACCAGTAATTCTTGTATGAACTTTTTTTTTAATACGGAGTTTAATTGTTTTATCATGATGATTTTTTTTTAATACTCTTTGAGCAGAAATCAAATTTTTATCACACTGTTCCAGCACATTAATGGAATCTTCAAGTATTTCTTCACCTAGTTTGGGATTTTTCTCAAAAAGTGTCAAGAAACTAAAAATGTACACTTCAAATATTAAATATGTTTAAATAGTACCTAATGATCTTACTTTAGATGTCTTACTTTATTGTTACTGAATAGTGTTGGCTTTTGTCTACATATTTTAATATATTTAATAATTCATCTGCATGATAGGTACATAGATACTCTTGAAACATTTTATTCTAAAAAATTAAAAAATAAATAAATGATTTAAACCTATACAATTCAAGTTATATAACTATTAAAAAAATTGAATTAATTTTTTTTTTATTTTGTAGAAAAATTAAAATATCAAATATAAGTTTAAATTTTAAAAACTTAAAACGCATAAAAATATATTATAAATATAAAGGCGTAGTAATAATATTTGGTAACAGGATAAAAATAATTATTATCATAACAAATATTAACAGAATAAAAACCCGCCAAAATGCAATTATCATTGTCACCACAAATTATAAAAAAAAATGTGTACAACCAGTGCTATCACGTATATTTCAAGAGATAATAAGAAAACTAATAATAGAAAATGATAGATAATCAAATCGTTTTTTCAAATTTTTGTGGGAAGGATTTTCTAAAAAAAAATAAGTGATTATATAATATTATTAAAATAATATATAAGGTATGAATTAATTATATTATATTATTCTATTATTATTATTATTATTATAAATACAAATTAATTTATTATTTACAACCAGTGGCGTAGCCAAGGGGGGGGGGGCTAAGGGGGCTATAGCCCCCTCCATGGGCCGTGTTTATATGTATAATGTATCTTGACTATTTAATAGAATCAATGGATGCTCGTTTTAATCAAAGGCTTATTGATGTTATGCCACTTGAAGGACTTATTCCGGCCAATTTAAATATGTATGACGATAAAAATATTATAAAAGCTGCTAAAATATATGTCCAAGATCTCCATGATGATACTTCATCTACAATCAGAGCTGACCTGTTTATATGGAGGCAACAATAGAGTCAAAATACTATTCCAAAACCGAATTCTGCTCTTGATTCACTCTCTCATCGCACCAATCTTCGACCTAACATTAAAATACTTTTACAATTATTCGCCACGTTACCAGTTTTACCTCTTTCACTCCGGAAAGAACGTTTTCAGCACTTAATCGCTTAAAAAAATTTTTAAGAAGCACTATATCGGAAAACCGACTGAATGGGTTAGCTATGGCTTATATAAATAAAAAAAGAGCAATTCGATGAAAGTGAAATAATAACTGAATTTGCCAGAAATTCGCCTAAGAGGATGCAGCTGTCAGAGTGGAGCAAGGGACTGAACACTTAAACCAAAATTATTATTATTATTATAAATTATATATTAATAAATATTTTTAAAACTATACTAAAATGCTTGAATTAAGTTTAGAAACTTGTTGGTAGATGGGGGGGGGGTTAAGGGTGAATTCTCGTATCCTCTCTTACCTAACTTATCCAAAAAAGTGGTTAGCCCCCCCCCCATTTAAAAATCCTGGCTACGCCACTGTTTACAACCACATTATAAAAAACTATATAAATGTTTTCTTTCTCTGTTCCTTCGTTGCAAGTCGTTTATGACTTTAGAACCTTTAATCATAGACCTCTCCCCCGACAAAAATACGCCATTGTATATAATTATTCTATTTTACATACTAAAAACCTAGAAGCTAATACTTTTAATAAATGCTGAAAAAATGAATAAGTAAATAGCATTTTTCTATTTTTTTAATTCGGTAGTGTTAATTTTTTAAGAAAATAATAAGATTAAAAATTATTAAATGTTTAATACTCAAGTAAATTTAAATATAAATAAATAAACAAATCATTTATTAATACAAATAAATTAATGTTTAGCCTGGATAGGTAATTATAATATTTGTTAAGTATGACCGATTTCGAATTAAAAATTCATTGTAAGGTATACACAAAGTCAATAAGAATGCGACTGGATATGAATAAATAAAGAAAGCAATACATTGAGAAAAATTGATATTTTAACATCAATACAATTTATTTTAATCGGAGAGAAAATTTAAAATTAATTCTTATTAGACAGATACCTATGTTGAAAAATATAAATAATTTTATTATTATTATTAATTACTAGATATCTAAAATGTATTGCTATAAGATATTATTTTTAAAATCAGTTGATACATTTAAAATATAAAATTTTTCTTTTTTATTTCATTGTGTATGAGTAACTCTTTTAAAACTGAATTAATGTAAAAGTCATTATGGGTATTTACTATATTTAAATCTATATTGATATCAAAATGAATATTGTAGTTGTTTTTTAAACCATGTTTAGTATCATTTAAATTAGGGGCAGTATTTTTAAGTTTTATTTCAGAAATGTATTCTTTATATCTTATTTTAAAATTTCTATTTGTTTTATCCAAATAAATTGTATTAAAACTAGATTTAAGTTTATATACGTATACTAGCACTTACAAAAGAATTTTTGTGAAATGTTTAGTTCCATTATTTATGAGACTAGAGTGTAGTAAAAGAATATACATATAATTTCCTTGTATAAATATAAATCAAATTTAAAAATTTTAAATCAATTAAATGAATTTTATTTGATAACTCTAATTTAATAATAAAATAAAAATGTAATAATTCAAATTTTTTTTAATTTCTCTTTAGAATTGGAATTTTTTTTTTATCTACCATAATCAAAATTCCTTCGGGAGCCAGGTAACCGCTTTTTACTATTTTTTTAATTTTTAATAGTATAAATATAATAATTTTGTAACTTAAATTTTTAAAAATCAATAAAATATTTAAATTAATGCTTTATATAAAACTATTTATAAATTAAGTTTAAAAATTTTAAATACATATATAATTTTTATATAATTACTCTCATTTAATTATCAAATAATAATATTTTAATTCTATTTTTTTTATAAATTATAATGATAATAGTTATTATAAATAATAAGTTTTGATATAACATTACAGTGATCTATTTAAAATTATAGCAATAACCACGATTTTATTTGTAGAAATAAAACATTAATGTTATGTTATTACGTATAATAAGCGCAACTGTTTGAGGATATATGCAGGATCCAGTTTTTATTTCAAGGCGATAAATATAGGTAGGTAAACTCTCCAAAAAAGTGTATTTTTTTTGTTAATTATTTAATCCTATGGCTTACCACATACGAGAATATCCTCATAGGATATACCCCGAGAATTTACGATACCACCCCACCCAGATAGAAAGTCTTAAATAAACATTGGCTAGATCAATCACTCAGTTAGGGCTGTCAAGCTTCAAAGCACTTACCAAAATTAATTAATAATATATTATGATAATAATATATAATATAGAGTCCTATGAAAATCGTTTAAAATCCTCGAACTTAATTGTACCGCTGTGATATGAGGTATAATTTTATTTTATTTTTTTTTTTTAAGACGAATCAAACGTTTATATAATCGGAAAAATGGGAAACCACAGCGTAGTTTGCACCAAACTTCCCGTGTTAGGTCAAAGTCAAAAAGCTACGACTGCTGCGGGCAATAACTCGCTTAAGCGAGCAATTGCTGCGTTAACTACATGTTCTCATGATATACTTTGATTTAATAACCGGAGCGATTTACAGGAACTTTTCAAAAAGTCGAACACATATTCGTATGCAGTACCGGAAACGGTGTGCCACATTACACGAACTACGACAAGCACGTAAACTAGGAGACGTAGTCGTTTCTCGTTACGGGAACAACCAAAAGTACATGTACTTATTGGAATGCACACAGTGGCCGGTGAAAAATATACACGCTACCGATTCGTGTGTGACAACCAATAATTTAATCAAAGTATTATTATTAAATTCAGGGCCGTCTACATGTATTTATTATTTATATTATAACATTTAAGAGAGTCGTCACCGAAAATGGAAACATCAAATTCCATTTCTACCATTATAGTCCGAAAGTATTCGATATTCGGATAGCTGCGATGAAATTGCAAATGGAAGTAAGTCTAATGTTCGGACTGGGTTTATTTCGAGTCAGATTGTTGTCGGATTGTACATGATTCATAGGAGCTTGACTTGTATTACGTGTATTCCTCAACCGTGCGAAGTGGTGAAAATAACGTGAAGATTAAAGGGATTTTCAATATTGATGAAAATAGTAATCAATTATATTTCAATGCTCTCGTATGAAAAAAAAGCATTTACAGGACATTCGATGTTGGTTAGCCATGCAAACTCCCGTATAGGTGATCATAAGTATACGAGTTTTTAACAACGATGTAGCTAAAAACTACATAGGTTTTCCGAGAGCTAGCACAAAGTTACTCGAGTGTTACTATACCATCATGACTAGTGATGATCAAAACAAGACCAAGACTAAGACTTTCAAAATCTTGATCTTGGTCTCGGGTATACGCATTAATCTTGATCTTGGTCTTGCAAACTCAGTCTTGGTCTTGGTCTTGCGCAAGACTCTTGCTATTTTCACAAAATATAAAAAAAAAACTAAATATCTACCTGTTATAGCTGTGTAGGTTTTTTGCTATGACTTCTAAGATGAAAACTAAGTACAATATATTATGTAGTATATTAATAATTTAAAACAATCAAACAATGTAATTTTTATTATTAATTTTATTATAGGTACTCGTTTAAGACTGCATTTTAAAATATTATGTTTATATTATTTTACTTTTATTTATATTTGATGAATCAATTTACCAGCTTAATTAACTTTGTAAGTTCCTATTACATTTATAATAAATATGAATATTATAGACCACAAGTTTACGACAGTAATGAAATGATATGCTGTATAAGATACTAGTTTAAGTACACAATGTATAGTATGGAAAAATCAAATAAGCTACGAACGAAAATAAAAACGTACTTCCTATCAAAATGATATCTATCGTTGTCCGTAATGACTTCCAGCAATTATTAGTATATTCGATTCAAAGTAGAGGTGTATTATGGATATGTCATAAATTATTCTATGAGGAAGACAACTTTCGACATTTCCATCGATTTTGAGGAAAAAATATAATTTTTCAGTAATTGCTAAGTATGAAACAACTATATTATGTTATTTTGTAATATTAATTCCAATTATTTGTAATCATTTTTTCAATAATTCGTTATTTTTTCAAATACTGATAAAATGTAATAACAATACAAATAATTTCTTATTATTTTCGTTATTAATTATTAGTTAATGAAATCTAGATAACTAATGTGTTTTCAGGGAAAAAAAATTAAAATTTGCAAGACTGCAAGAGTCTTGCAATGATGGTCTTGGTCTTGCAGCTTTGGTATTGGTTTGGTCTTATTCTTGCTAGACCAGTACCGTTTTGGTCTTGGTCTTGGAGCAAGAGTCTTTTACTAATCATGACCCACTATCAGCCGATGTCTTTATAGTTGCCGAGGTGCAAATATTATAAAAAAAAAAAAAAATTATAAATAAAAACTATTACTTTTTTACAAAGTGGCATTATATGGAAACTGAAAAACGTAAAACCGCAAATATCGAGGTGGTGTAAAGTACAATTTTAGCAAAGCCTCAATATTCGAGCCTGCCCGGAGCGTTCTTATATATTTGTTTATTATGACTATTGGATTACAGGTGAAATCAGTGGACGACTACAAAAAGTCGTTGTGGGACAAAAACCTAAGCGAATGTCTAAACGCACTCGAAGAGCAAAATACGACGGACAACGAGTTGGATATCAAAGAGCCGCCGATGGACTCGGACATCCTTTAAATGTACATCGGCAGAACGGAAGTGATCGAAATGTTAAAAAGGTATAGTGTAAACTGCGTCCGAATTTTTATCGATGTTAAAAAGGTTTAGTGCAGAGACGGCCAAACTTTTTTCGGCCTCGATCTACTAAAAATATACTTCACCTTTGAAGATCGATTTTCTTGGAAAATTTTTTTATAAACCAGAATAAAAGATAAAAACTATACAGATAAAACTTATTGACAATTTTTTCATAACCACCACGATTCATTTTCGTGCACGTGGCTTAAAAATAAAATCTAACATGATCGACTCTGAAATCGTCCGCGATCGATCGTTTGACCGCCCCTGGTATAGTGTAAACTGCGCCTGATGAAAGAGTGACACGATTTGCGGAATATTTGGTAGACGTATATATAAGTGAAGAAGCTCAGTATTCACCTGAAGTATGGGTTCAAGCATCAGCAGAGCCAACTTTGCTATACCAAATGCATGCGAGTCTTTTCATTCTCACTTTAATTTCAGCTTTTATACAACTCATCCAAATATTTTCATATTCATAGAAAAGTTAAAAGAAATTCAAATAGAAGTATACATTAAACTAGATAGTATAAATGAACCGTTTAAATTCCAAAACTCTAAAACAAAAAAAAAAAAACCCAAAAATTTAGAAAATTTAATTAATAAATATAATAGTGGTCAAATTCCAATTGATGAATATGTATCCACTATATGTTAATATTTGTAATATTTGTATTTATTTTGCTTTTTAAAATTATATATATTTTTTAATTATTCATATTATATGGCTGTAACGAATTAAGTATTTTACCTGGAATTTTACCCGGGTGCAGTTTACAATCGCCAAAAACATCATAGCAACATAATCATACTATCAGCGTCCACGAAAAGACAACAATAATTGTTGTAAATTATTTACGGAAGAGACCACGTGATTAGGGACTTTGCGATACTACCGTTACCAATAAAGTATCGATACTTTTCTTTCGATACAAATACTTTTTGTATCGATACCACGGTTTCGATACTTTATTCATGTCGATAAAAAAATACTGGTATCGAATGAATAGTATCGAATTATTTACTAACCGCCATATTGCTTCAAAAATCAAAAGCACTCGAATAGTCGAATGGTATCGAACAATAATTCTTTTCGAGTAAAATGGTTTGAGCGCGTGGTGGAAGATTTATTTACATAAATCAGTCATCACACTGTAGTCCATAGATTCTTAACCTTTTCTGGGCCATGGATCCCTTTAGAGCATAAAATAAAATCACGGACCCCCTCCTTAAATATATATATATATAAAAAAATAAATACTAATTTTATTTTAATTTAAAAAAAAAAAATAGATAAATCTAAAATATTAAATTATTGTGAATAATCACTTTTCTTTTATTTAAAAACAAGTTTTAATGTGACATTTGCTGTTATTTTGATTACAATATTGCTTTGAAATCTGGAACCGTAAATGACAGAGAAACGTGCATATTGTCCTTAATGTCCATTAGATTTTTTGCTTTAGTTTTTATTGTGACCATTGTATAAAATCCAAACTCACAGAGATGGGTAGTAGCGAATGGAATCAAACATCAGAGCCACCCTGCGAACCCCCGGTTAAGAACCTATGCTATAGTTCAGTGGTCTTCAACCTTTTTCGACCTGCGACCCACTTTTCTTACCAAACATTTTTCGCGATCCATGTAAATTTCGTTAGCCATGAAAACCAAATAAAATGTTAAAATTGTTTAATGTATGCCATTTTAGAAGTGCTTTTATAAATGAATAAATTAAAATTTATATTTTGTAGGTATTCAGGAAATATTTAATTTTTTATATAAGTAATGATACAAAAAAAAAATGCATGTAATGATACCGAAAAATGTATATGTTTTGATACACAAAAGAAATGAGTGCGATATTTGTCCCGGACTGTTTTCACACGAAATACTTCCACCTCAGCTCAATTTAACACTATGCAGTTTATAGATATATGAAATGTGAATGAGATTTATAAATTTAGTCGGGCTATCACTTCATTTGATTGTTCATTCTTTTTTTCTTTTATTTGAAAATTGAAGCTTCAACAGCAAATATTATTAGCTATTAGATGTTACATATTTGATGTGTTAGGTTTTAGATTTAAAATTACAATATTACATATGAAATATTATATAAGTAAAGTTAGATGTACATTAAGATTTACTAATATAATATTTGTGATACTTAATAATAAGACTATTTTCAGAGTTTGTTTTTCGCTAAGTACTTTTACTATGTTGGATGGCATGTTCAGGTCGGTGCGTATTGAGATAAATTGTGTACACTCCTCCACTACGTGTTCGACAGTTAATGCTTAGTAGCATGTGTTGCATATTAGTTTGAGGATTTTTTCTAATTAAGTATAAGTGTTTGAGAAAAAAGTGTTTATTCTAATCTTCTACAAATTTAAAATAATATAAAATAGTACGGTTTCGGGTTTATTCGAAAACATTTTTATGCAATATCATTTGGCATACATTATATATAAATATGAATTTTTTAAATTTTAAACAGAAAACTTATCGTGACCCAAAACTGGGCCGTGACCCACCGGTTGAAGACCACTGCTATAGTCTATACCAGGGGTGGCCAAATTGCGTCTCGCGAGCCGCATGCGGCCCTCGTCATAGTCGTATGCGGCTCGCGGTCTTATTTTCAAAAACCAAAATATTTAAATTTTTTTGTATACATTTATAAAAAAAAAATTTTATTGCATAAATACGAGGCTATAGTGTACAGATTAATAAACAAAAAAAAAATAATTATTTATATGAATAATAAATTAAAAAATTAAACATCAAGTTAAATTTGTTTGCGTGGTATTTTTTTCATGTCCACTTTTTTAGTAAGCTTCTTAAGATCTGGTTGAATTGATGTAAGAGTTGTTCTTAGTAATTCTGTGTGATGATCATTAGTCAAATTTTAACGATATTTTGACTTAATTATTTATATATATATATATATGTGGCTCGTGTACATAGACATGTTGGCCACCCCTGGTCTATACTCTATACGATTATATTATTATTTCCACGGACCAGAAACCACAGTTAACAATACAATAGTGTCAATAGGTTTCCTCTTAATCGGAACGATTATTCATATCGGTCGTTTTTATATTTTACTCTTATCATTATTTTAATTCAATTCGATACGACGAAGTAAAAGGATCAATACTTATTCATATCGGTCCTTTCGTTTCGATATTCTTTACATATCGATATTTTCATTCGATTCGATACCAAGTAAAAGTATCGATACTTTTCTTTCGTACTTCCAGTATAATTTTCCAAATCGTATGTGTCAATATCGATAGTTAAACTCTGCACCAGAGAAAAAAAAATAAAAAAAACAATAGTAGCGACCATCGATAAATTCCCACCTCTACGGCAGCCCCGCAGCTGTTGCTGTTTCCGCTTCCGACGCGCATTACTCTTACGATCCGACGTCGCCGGAATGCCGTGATAACATCCGCTGATAACAACGCGTCCGCGACTTGTGCGCGTCAGTGCGTCAGTGCATATCTTTAACGCGAGAAAACCTGCTGCTATCTGCGATCCGGGTGCGCATTAACAACAATAGTAATAATCGTTTGTTCGCGCGACTCGAGGACGGGTGACGACGGCCCGACTCCGGAGGCGACGGCGACCCGACGATTACGGTACCGTAATACACGCGTCGTCGTACCGCGTACGCCACGTTCTTCTTAATGACGTAAACCGCGGTGTCTCTTCGCTCGCGCGCGTCTCCCTCACCCGCCCCCTCCGGTCCAGCACGGCTGTTGCCAGGAGGTTCGCCGCGATTCGCGTACTAACCGACCGCTTCCGGTGCTTTTGGAATAACTCCGCGCTAGGCGTTCGAAGATGTTCGCCGCCCGTCCGTCGACGTCGACAGCAACCACGGTCTCGCCGTTACCGCCGCGTCCGTCCGCGATTTTCCGCCGTCACGTTACCCACGCCTCCGGAACGAACGCGAAGCGCTTCGAATGATAGCCGCAAGCCGTCCATTTCCTCCACGGTATTCTGTTTCCGGTTTTCGTTTCGACAGCCCGTACCGATTGTCGCCGTCACATCGAACTCTAACACTACCGCCGCCGACATCCTCCCCTCGCACTCTGCACGACAACTCCGGAGTAATGCCACTAGCTGGTCTCGGTGATTCAGTCGACCCTTGGAAACGAGTGTCGCTACAAACGGAATCTGATGTAAGTTACACACGATGCAGTGCAATAAGACACGCATTAGACACCTGTCCAAAGCCTGTGCTTATGTCTCTGTGGGGAATCCTTGAAAATTTGCACCCACATATTGTAGTATCCCCGGTTTTGTAGAGTTGATGGTATCCAGGTAGTATAGTTTTTAAGTATATATACAAAAAAAAAAAAAAATAGTTGTTGGAATTTTAGGTTGTGAAATTTGGCGAATCAAAAATATATTATTCTTGAAACATGCCAAATCGATATTTGTCAAATACAAATAAACGTTTGATATTTTTAAAAATTATTATGTAACGCATATCCAATTATGAAATCAACAAATATAATGTAATGTTTATATAATTTTTCACCTTGAATTTTTCTTAGTTATTTAGTATCATTGTTACAAGATTGAGTTGTGTTATCCTTTTTTAGAAAATATTAATAATTAATTATTGCATTTTAATATATATATAAATTTTTTTTTATTGAAGTTTCATAAAGATTTTTAACCCATTATTCAAAACCTTTTTTTTAAAAAATAAATAACAATTTTAAAAATTTCTAAACATTTTATATTTTTAATACGACACAAATATTATTAATGTTCTAATTAAAGCCTTAATTCTATTGTTATTCAAATTTAGTTGATATAAACATTTATTAATGTTTTAAACTTTTATCTTAACAGTGCATATTTTAATAAATCTTGGATATTTTACTCGATTCCATTTCAATCGATTCATTTTAAATATAGTTATATTTTATTTTCATTAATTTTAGTCTCATATAAAAATGTTGTTATTCTTGTTTTTTTTTTTTTTAATTATATTTATTGCTTTAAAAATAATGATTTAAGTATATTAAATTACAAATAGGTACATGATTTCAAATGTATATACTTATCATTGTTTAAATATTGTAATATTGCGATACATTTTATTAAATTTTAAATGGATCATAATTACACAAATATCAATAGTGTTCAAATGAATTATATTTTATGTCATACAAGTGTATTTATAATTATTAGTGTATTTAACTACATGTGTTATGAAATGGCTTCTACAGTAATGTCATTAGTAGGTTTCTTAATATTAATAGGCTATTAAGTGTACATATGAAACATTTTTATAATATGTCTTAAATAGTTATAGGTACTTTTTTAAAGTGTTTTTCTTACTAGTTGGGTGCAAAATCGGTCTATTTCATATTTTTAAGGTTCATATTTATAGCTTAAGAGTGTTAATTGTTTGTATTAATTAATATTGTTGTATATTATTTTAGAATCAGGTGGATACAAACACCATGGTTGTTGGTACATCCAAAGGAAAGCCAATACCATTCAATCAATCTAAGTCCTCAAGTTTACATAATAATATTGATATTAAACCAGATATAAAAGATGAAATTGTGGAAGAATTAGATTATGATCATGATGAAAACCAAAACGATTCAGATGAAAATAGTGGTCATGAAATTGAACTTAAAGAACTTATTAAAGAAGGTCACGAAAGAGCTGATCGATCACAATTTGAATTGTTAAAAGTTCTTGGACAAGGATCATTTGGAAAAGTGAGTTTCTAAGTATTATTCTTAAAAGATATATGTTAAATTTTAAATTTATTATAGGTTTTTTTGGTTCGAAAAATTGTTGGCCCAGATAATGGAACACTATATGCTATGAAAGTATTAAAAAAAGCAACTCTTAAAGGTATATTATTTATTTGAATTTATTAAAAGAACATAGTTTCAACATTATTTAAATTACTTTAGTGAGGGATAGAATAAGAACAAAAATGGAGCGTAATATATTAGTTGATGTTCGCCATCCATTCATTGTGCGATTACATTATGCATTTCAGACTGAAGGCAAATTATACCTTATTCTAGATTTTTTACGGGGTGGAGATCTATTTACAAGGCTTTCAAAAGAGGTATTTATATGACATTTAGTTATTTATAAATTTATTATTATTTATTTATTATAATACAATTCTAGCTTAGTCTTAGCTATTTTAATTTTAATTAAAAATAATTATGTTTATAAGGTTATGTTTACTGAAGAAGACGTTAAGTTTTATTTGGCAGAACTAGCATTAGCTCTTGATCATATACATAGCCTTGGAATAATTTACAGGGATCTAAAACCTGAAAAGTAAATATATATATTCTTAATCTCTTAGTATTTATTTTTCAAGAAAATGATTTAACATATATACTTAAACTATATTTTGCACTAGTATATTATTAGATGCTGATGGTCATATATCCTTGACTGATTTTGGTTTGAGCAAATTACCATTAGATGATCAAAAAGCATATTCATTTTGTGGAACTGTTGAATACATGGCCCCTGAAGTGGTAAATCGTAAAGGTCATTCATTTGTAGCTGACTGGTGGTCATTTGGAGTTTTAATGGTAAATCTTAATACTATTATCATAAGTTTAATATTTATTTATTTCTCTTTATTAGTATGAAATGCTTACTGGATCATTACCCTTCCAAGGAGCTAATCGTAAAGAAACTATGTCTCAGATATTGCGTGCCAAACTTGGTATGCCACAGTTTTTGTCTCATGAAGCGCAAGCTTTGTTACGTGTACTTTTCAAAAGAAATCCTAGTAATCGCTTAGGCGCGGGTAAGTAAAAAAAAAAAAGAGATTAATTTTAATTTGATAAATATTTATGAATGTATGAAGTATAATAATTATTATAATTTTTATAAAATGTAAGCTGGTATTCAAGAATTAAAAGATCACGCTTTTTTTGCATCAATCAATTGGGACAAATTATACCATAAAAAAATTCATCCACCATTTAAACCAGCTGTCAGTAGAGCTGATGATGCGTTTTATTTTGATAGTGAATTCACTTCTAAGACACCAAAAGGTTTGAATTTAAATTATTTTTTTAATTACATCTGTCAATACAACTGTATTGTTTTTAGACTCTCCATGTGTTCCTCCTAGTGCTAATGCACATGAACTATTTCGAGGGTTTAGTTTTGTTGCTCCTTGTTTAATGGGAGAGGAGGACATTGTGAATCTTCAACAAACATCATATATGCCAGCTAAAGTTACTGAACCATACTCAAAGGTATTTAATAAATTTACTCCTTGTGTTCCAAAACTAAGAATTTAAGAAGATAAAAAAATGTATGCAATCATATTATAATTATTAATTTTCTATGAATATTGTTATTTAGTTACCTTATGCTAAAAGAAATGCTGGTGATGAATATGAACTAAAACAAGAAATTGGCCGTGGTAGTTATTCTTCTTGTAGATTATGTGTTCATAAAACAACTCGTATTGAATATGCAGTTAAGGTGATTTACATTTGTTTCTCATACAATTATTTGTGTGGTTATTAAATTTTTATTTAAATGTTTCTAGATAATTGATAAATCAAAAAAAGACTGCCAAGAAGAAGTTGAAATTCTTTTACGATATGGACATCACAATAATATAGTAACATTGAGAGATGTTAGTATTAAAAAAATATATACTCAGTTTTCTTGAATCTATTTAAAATATGTTTAGGTATTTAATATTTATTGATTTAAAATTTATCTTTTAATAGGTTTATGAAGACGATAAGTCTATTTATTTAGTAATGGAATACATGAGAGGTGGAGAATTGCTTGATCGACTTCATAAGCTAAAATACTTCTCAGAAAGAGAGGCTAGTGCCATAATGCAAGTTGTCACCTCAACTATATGTTATTTACATAAAAATGGAGTAAGTTATTATTTGTTGGTTTATTGGTTTAAAAGAAATTAATTTTTTAAATAAAATTATTAATATATATTCTAACAATTATTTTATTTGAATCTTAGGTTGTGCATAGAGATCTAAAACCATCAAACATTCTTTATGCTACTGATAGCGCATCACCTGATGCTTTAAGAATATGTGATTTTGGTTTCGCTAAACAATTACGTGCAGAGAATGGTCTTTTAATGACACCATGTTACACTGCCAACTTTGTAGCTCCTGAAGTACTGAAAAGACAAGGTTATGATGCCGCTTGTGATATCTGGTCATTGGGTGTACTATTGTTCACATTATTAGCTGGGTTAGTCTCATCAAATCCATATTTCTGATTGTAATAAATTTAAATAATAATTTATATTCTATTTAGGCATACACCATTTGCTAGTGGCCCTGATGATACACCAACTGAAATATTAAATCGCATTGGCAACAGCAGTTTAGATTTAAAATCAGGAAACTGGATGGTAGTTTCGACTGAAGCTAAGGTACAATGTGGTACTGCTTAACAATTTTTATGTCTGTATTCCTTATAAAATATATTTCCCAGGATTTGGTAAAAAAGTTGTTGCACATAGATCCTCATCAAAGACCAACAGCTAGTCAAATTCTATTAAGCCCGTGGATTTTGAATAGAGACAAATTACCAACACATCAGATACAGTTGCAAGAATCATATAAAATAAATGTTAGGGAATCAATTTGATAAGTTTTCATGTATTTTAATTTTTTCTATTTTGATTTTAGGGAGCAATGGAGGCTACTTATCGAGCCGTCAGTCAATCTCCCCCAACTCCTAATCTTGGACCAGTTGTGTTAAGTCAGCTGGCACAAAGACGACACAAATCACGTACTAAATGATACTTGATATCTACTTATATATAACTTAATATTCCTTTTTATTCTATTTCTATCACTATATTTATCTTATTGTGTATGATTAAATTCATACTTCTTTATATATAATGTAGCATCTTTTATTGTATTTAAATATCTTTTTGACTTTATATCTAAATTATTTTATCAAATCTTAAAGTTAAGATAAAACTTGTTTGTTTACCACCAAATGTGTGTAAATGACATTTTAACATTGACAATATAAATGTAATGGACTTCAATTATTATATTATTATGTGTACATAATACTGTTGGTGACATAAAAACTAAATGAACATCACAATCATGATTGTAATTATGATGATGTTCATTTAGCTTTTAACAAAAGTTTATACACAAGTGCTTATAATTAACAGTATTAAACATTCCTAGTAAGATTGTTATGTTTATTAATTACAATTACAAAGTATACAAAAATGTAATTATATTTTTATGTTTAAAATATACAAATTTGTTGAGAGTATTATAATATATTGTTCATTTATGTCATTTTTAGTCACAGTCTGTTGAAAATTCATTATAACAACATTTGTTAGCATATTAGTGGTTTTCAATAATTTACTGGTGTAAAAACTATATTATATAAAATTATATTTTTTTTTTTTGAAGAAATAAGATTAACTTTTATTAACAGTTATTTTTCAAAGTGGTAGAAATCATCTTGTAATACATTATTCTATACAATAGCGCCTATGTAGCGTACCAAGTGGTGCAATTGCACTGATTTCTCTTGAAGATTTTTTTTTTTTTTTAGAATTTTAAATTCAAACCCATATTAAATAAAGGAATTGTTAGGAATTAGCAATATTTTTAAATTTATTCAAGGTAAACATGTATTTGAAAATGATCTTGGGAAAAAAATTATTTCAATCGAATGAATATGGTCCTATGTAGATCAAAATAAATTTGGGGGCCCTATAATTAGAACTGCACTAGTTCATGGAAAACCTGTGTAAGTCACTGATTCTATAGTTTCAATTTCAAGCAATTAAAAAATTATTTGTATTCATGTCGAAAGGCAAAATTGGTGACTGTAAGGATTGAAAAAGCTTTTATGGTTTTTGAAATTTTTATTTTCATTAAAATATTCAAGTAAATTATTTTGGAAATAAGGTTAGGTTAGATAATTATTGGTCTATCGATGCAAAAAATCAATTAATATGAAATCAGACTAATGATTTTTCGTCAGTAGATAAAACCATGATTTAAGATAATATATTATCTTAAATCATGGATAAAACGTAACCTATCGGTAATCAAAACGCAATATTATAAACCACGATTAAAGATATACATACCTGGAAGCACGATTAAAGATGTTACCCTTATCATAATACCAAGATAATCTTCCTTATCAAAACTTATCAATACATCGTGCAATAATCATAAAACTATTTTGTGATATCTACTATTTTTGTTGGGTTTTTAAAATTTTAAATATTTTATTCAGTTATTAATTTAACTTCTACTGACTTATCAATCCACCAACATTCCATTTGCCAAGTTTTTACTTAATTTTCATCAATATAAATATATTATTAAAAAAAAAAAAAAAAAACAGTTTGAAGTCTTGTTTTCTGGATTTGAATTGTGTAACCCATGTATACTGTACGAAATTTGTAGCATATCTGGTAACTTCGTCTTTTTATCATTCAAAGTAAGTAATTTAAGAAAGTATATTTGATTGTGATATATATTTATGGAACATCTGCAGTTTAACTACCGAGAGATTTTTAAAAATTTTTTGTTCGAAACCTATGTAAATCAACGTTTTAAAAATGATGGTGCCAAAAAAAAATCGGCGCTGACGTTTACTTTTTGAGTTATCATGGTTTGAAATATCTCTCGGTAGTGTTTACATGTGTATCGGCACTCCGTAAATTGAAAATATCCCTCGACTTGTTATGCAAAATCACTTCATGTAGGTCACAGCCCACAGGGTAAAAACTAAATATATTAATGAGAGACGACAATCTAAGACGATCTTTTGGTAGGCACACTGAAATAATTCCCAAAATTCGAGAATTCTCGAATATCAAACCGTTATAATTCAAAAACTAAGCGTCGGCGTCAATTTTTTTTGGTACTATAATTTTCAATAAACGTTGATTTATATGGGTTTCAAAAAAAAAATTTGCGAATATTTCTTGGTTACTAAACTGCAATTATATCATATTTAATCATAAATTTTTTTTTTAATTGTAGTTTTAAATACTTATACCTATTATAATTTTGACGTTTAGTATTAAAAAAAAATTATTTTATGCCAACAATTTTCATAAAAAAAAAAAAACATAACTAAGACATTCTACATAAAATTGATGCTTAGTAAATAAAATCAAAACTATCTTCTTGTTTTCCTTTAGTTAAAATATGGAAAATTGTCCATAATTTTTCATAAATTAAACATAAAATACATTTTGTTTTATATAAATATAACTATTCTCTAATTTCGTTGCATTTAATATTTTATCTTCATAATAAAGGAAACCAAATATTTAATACATAAATTCATAACATTATTTGGTATGTTATATATATTTTTAATTTTAATTTATGATTTCATTTGAGTATTACATTATCAAATGTGATATTTATTTAAAGATGAATCTAGTTTTGTTTTTATTTATAATTAGATTTAATGTCCATGAATATAATCAACACGTTTAATATTTTATCACTTTCTAGAATATGAATTATTTGGATTCTTATACTAGAAGAACTTGTAAGTTTGAAATACTTGCTGAGATATCATTTCATAATAAAAATCAAACTATCAAATTATTATGTAGTCGTCTTTTGGCCCGACATTGTTATAGGTGAATATGAATAATTAGTTTTAATTAGTTTTATTCATACAATATTAGTTGCAAATCAAAGTGTGATCAATGAAGTAAATATTTTGAAAGTTAATTACCTATAAACTATTTTGATGATTTTAGATGACATAATAAATCACTCATTGTTTTTCCATTATATAAATTTCATTCATAATTTTACATTTTAAATTTAATTCTGATGTTATAGTAAACAGGACAAAAACTGCTCAGAAATAATATTATCTTGTGAGGGGAATGATTCTCCAAGTATCCAAGAACAATTTTCAAATTTAAGTACCAGTGATGAATCTCAACAGAATGCCAAATGGTATGCATATTGGGAAAAATATGGAGAAGACTTTGTTAATGAAACATGGATAAAACAATATGAAAACTGTGGACTGGATGATTTTCCTACTAATATTGAAAATGCTTATCAAGAACACTGTGAACAACAATATAATGTATTGTATTGGAAGTTTATAAATGAAATGAGTATTGCTGATGCAAAAACTGAAGAACCTAATGATGAGGAGTCGTAAGTTAATGTTTAGTATACCTATCTTTTATCATGTTTCTATCTACAATTTTAGAAATATATATATATATATATATATATATATCAAATTATAAAATATAAACATTGAAAATTTTGTTAAATTAGTGAAAACAACCAATGTGGTTCAGATTATAGTAAAGAACTTGATCATGTTTCTAACTTTGATTTTCTCTATAAATATAAGTAAGTAAAATAATTAAATAGTATAATAAAATCTTGTTTTTGTAAAATATATTATTAAACAATTTTATTTTCAATCAATTTCACTTTATATTACTTACAAAAATCATTGTCTTCAGTAAATTATATACTACATTTTTTTTCAGACATTTTAAAAAAGTACATGACAAACTTGTCAAAGCCTATCAAGCAATAAGTATAATGGGATATACTTATAGCGATCAAAATACATATGAATCTGCTTTTGTTGAATATCTCAAAACAAATCTTGTAAAATCTACTCGACATCTAAACATGTACAGATTCCCAAAAACAGTATGTGTATTTTCCATTTCAGATTACAATATATATAATATTTTAATTCATTTTTTGAATGAAATTAAAAAAATTAATCAATTTTAAATCAATAAATTATTCACTTTCTATATAGTCTAAAATGTAGTAGTTATACTGACACTATATTTATTAATAAATACTGATTCTGAAAACTATTTTTACAAATTATTATTTGTTGATATTAGGGCTTGTTAGTAAGTAAAAAATTAAAATTTAGTAGTGTTAATTTTAAAATACAGGTTTTTAGAACTAAACATTATTAAGATATAAAATTATTATTTTACATACTCAAAAGTATAAGAGAAAAAGTTTTAAGTTATTATTCACACATTGAGATTTCTTTTAAATATATATTGGCTGTGCCTAATTTAATATTTTCTGATTAATAATTAAAAAAAATAAAATCATTTGATTTGTTACAGCATGTCTTTTACTTAATCACACTTTAGATATTAATGAAGAAAATATATAAACAACAAGCAATCATTGTATCAATACTGTATATTTATTTCCAATTGAGCAATATCTAAATTATATGGCAAATATACAATACTAAGTATTAAAAATTAAATTATATTTCAATTGTATTTAATAATTAAATAATTGGTTGATAGATGAACATTAATTTAACTATTTTAAAACTAAAAATCTGTAATTTTAACATTGTGTTTTTTTACTATAAATTGCTATATTTTCAATACTTTTAACATTATTAATACATTTTTTAATAACTGGGTTCAATAGTACATTTAAATACTATATTATATTTAAGGTTTTTCAATACTTTTTTTTTTTATTTTAAATTTTTTTTTTAAATCACAGTATGTAACTGTTAAAATTGATAATTATATTTTGTATAGTAATATATATTTTATTTTAATTACTATTTTATATTTAGCGTGAATTATCTAATGCCGATGATTCATTATGTGATTCTGATCATCTAGTGAAAAATAAAAGGGATAAAAGTAAAAAAACAATTAAAAAAGAAGTATGGAAACAAAATAAAAATAATCATGATTTAGAAAATTTTGAAAAATTTGGATATACATATTTACAAAATAATCCCAAACTAATGAAGTATTGGAAAAAAAGACATTTATTATTTTCTGAGTTTGAAAAAGGGATACAGTTAGATGAAGGTATTTCAATATAAACTGCAATATAATTAAAGAAAAATAATATTATTTTTAAATTTTTTTTGTAATTCATAATGATTTATTTATTGTATACATTACAAAATATGAAAAATTACATAATATTTGTTTTCAGAAAGTTGGTATTCTGTTACTCCTGAAATAATTAGCTATCACATAGCTGAACGCTGCAGTTGCTTTTTAATTGTTGATCCATTTTGTGGTGCTGGTGGTAATATTATTCAATTTGCTAAAACTTGTGAACTCGGTAAGTTAAATTATTTCAGACAATATAAACCTATTAAACTGTTATATTTATTAAGCTTAATAAAGTTATGTATTAGTTATAGCTATTGATAATGATCCGAAAAAGATTGAACTAGCACGACACAATGCAGAGTTGTATGGTGTTGCCGATCGCATTCAGTTCATTATTGGTGATTTCTTTGCATTAGCGCCAACTCTTAAAGCTGATGTTGTTTTCTTATCTCCACCTTGGGGTGGACCTGAACTCATGAATTTTGAAGAGTACAAACTGTCTAATGTGATGCCAGAAAATGGCGGTATACAGAATATACTGTCCTTAGCACGAAAAATTACATCTAATATTGCCTTACATTTACCAAAGAATACAAACATTTTTGATGTAAAAAAAAAATTATATTATGATAATAATCATAAGAGCTCAGATTTTAATGCTTTTAACATTAATAATACATTATAATTAAATACCTGGAAAAAATATAACAAATTTTTTTTTCTTTAACTAATAAAACTTCTTCTAAAAGTTATTTTTTATAAATGCATAATTTATGATAATAGTTTATCAAATTTTCAACCACTTTTCAACCTTTTGATAGTTAAGATTAAAATATTTTCTTAATTGCCTTATAGCAAAACCAATTTGATGATCAAAAATAATGTGATGTAAAAGTACAACAATTTTGTTATTTAAAACTAGTAAACGTTCTTAATTATTTAATATTTTAAAAATAAAAATAATTAAACCTAAAATGATTTAAATAATATCTTCTTGGATCATATTTACAAATGTGAAGGAATTGTATCAAAAATTGAGAACAATTTTTTAAAAGCATTGAACTTTAAGCCCTTGTACTCACTATAACCACTATAGTAGTAATTTACTGGACTATTTTTTTTTGTTTTCAGTGTATTAACTCAACTGATGACGATTTTGTCGAGGTGCAACAGAATGTACTTAACTCAAGATATAATTCTCTAACAGTTTATTTTAGTGAACTGTATGGACTCTGTGATGAAAATATTGATAATTTTGATGAAAATTTTGAGAAAATTGACTTAATATAATTATTTATATATAAGACTATTGGTTAAACATTTTATCATGGAAATATTATTCAATTTAGTATTATAACTATTAAGTAATATCTTGGCAATGGTCTTGTAAACTATCTACCATATTTTTTATGATTTGTGTATCCCTCTGGTTTTGTAAAGATTTATCAAAAATCATGTACAAAACAGTATAAACAAATATCCTCCTCTTCAATAATCTATTATATTTCTGTCAGTTTTTCAGTTATAAATTTCATTCTTAAATGCCTTCGCTAATTTTTCTTTATTTCCTAATATATCTATGTTTAACAAATATTAATATCGTTTTTATAACAAGCATTGCTATAAACACAGAATATATGAAATAATGTAGGTAAAGTATGTTACATAAAACATAATTCAAAAACTATTAAAAAAAAATTTAATTAGTTATGTACAGGGCTCGGGAGTTAAAGTATTCGCTTATTTTTATGGGTTGACTTAAAATGTAGCAGAGTGCTATAGAAGTGCATGTCAAGTTATAACACATACAATTAAGAAATTTTAAACGGCTTTTTTTTATTGCTTTTTTTCAGTAATTTTTCAAAAAAATTATTATTTTCAGTTTTTCTGATTATTTTTGCATATTTGACCAGTTTTTTTTTTTACATTTTTATAGTTTTCTTCTGTAAAGTCGTTTTTGATAGAATTAAAAATAAAAATTATTTTTATTTTATTTTATCTACGTTGTCATGTAGTTCGTCACCATCCGAGGCATTGTTGTAGGGTGAACAAAGATATTCCAACGCTGAATATAGAACTGAGTATAGAACGTCAGAATGATCAAAAACAGAAAGAACAGTTTACATTTTATTTTTCAGAAAAATCCCTTAGAAAATCCTTAGTCTTGAAAGTAAAGATTTATTTTTATTTTGTTTGATTTTTTAGTAAGAATTTTATATATATATATTTTTTTTTTTAATTAATATTTTTGCTTAGTTTTAAATTTTTTAAATGCTTATTTTAATGATTTTAAGTGCTATAAGTCGCGAGCCTTGGTTATGTTTAAAAAAGTTTTTACTTTTAAGTATTATTATATAAATATAAATACCATTTTAAGTATGATAACTTTCTCTTGTGATTCATGTGAATATTATTGTTGTAACAGTGTTGGATTCTTATAGTTAATGGTTAGTTAGTTTAAAAAAATAGATCGTGAAAAATATGGTAGCTTATTCAAGACAATATTATATAGATTGTAAATAGATTGCTTACAACATTGTTTCTTTTTACTTTTATATTTTGTTAATAATGTGATTGCCAAGAAAAAATTTAAAAAAATATATTAATGATGAATAAAAGACTAGTTGATATATCCTACTGACTCTATCTTTATGTAATAAATGGTTAAAAGTCATTCTTATCATTATCAGCGACAAGTTGTGATAATGAGGCTGTAAAAGTATTACAATATTTTATTAAAGAGCAATAATAAATAACCAATAACATGTTTCAATACATTTAGTTGTCTAAGCCAACCCTGTGTACTTGTCAGAGATCAATCTCAATACAACTTTGTTATGAGATTGAAGCCTATAGCTGTTATTTGTTATATACTATTTACAAACAATTGGGAATAAATCATACAGCAGCAAATATTAGGTTAAAAAATATGCCTGTTAAAATGAGATAAGGATTTTATTAGAAATTATCTTGAAAATACATAACCTTGAAATTACATTTCAAAACCTGTTTCAGATATAAATGTGGGTCTTAATTAATTAATTTACTCTTAATGATTTCTTGTCCTTGGTGTATAATAATAAGTATGTATTTTATTTGCTATGACAATAATATAATATATATATAATAATAAACTTTGAGGGCTTTATATTCAACTGATTAATGTATTGAATAGTAAAAAATGTTATAAAAGATGAAACTATTTTTTGTCAATTGTTATATTATTGATTTAAATATAGATCTTTTATGGTATTTTGAAATAATTTTTAAAATTATATTTAATTTTAGTTCTAAACGAACCATGGAATATTATCTTGCATTAACATTATTTTCTTTCCATCAAGAATTTCTATGAGTTTTTAACTATAAGAAAAACTGAAAAGTTACATTTGATGTACACATTTTTATTCTTTTTAATAGCTTTGAAAAAAGAAATTAATAGCTTTGAAGGTTTGACATTTATTTTGAAAAGCTAAGACTAACGCAAAATCGACTTATTTGTGCATCATAAATTACTTATATGACGGCGAAAGAGTATGCAAATTAATAGCACACGTGCTCTGTATTCCATTGCACCGTTTTGGGACCGATCACTACGTTATTGGACCCTAACATTTCGGCGTAAACCATTTTGGCGTGAACCCATTCCGGCGTGCATTCAATTCCCCTAGACTTATATTCTTCAATTTGATTTTTATTATAAACGTGCTGTATGCCGGTATAGTATATGATTTTAAACGCACTACATAAATGATAATTGTGTAAATTATATTATGCGATACGGCATCGGCCGACAATAATAATGAAAATAATGATTATCCCTTTACATATCTAACCTAATACAAATAAAATTAAAATAAACTAATGACAACTAATATTATAGGCTATCCCCTTTAAAAAAACTAATGATGTCATAATTATTATAATTATTATTATTATTATAATTATTTACAAGTTTTTTTATTCTTTTATCTACATCGATATAATTCTTATTTTTCCGTGGGGGACATTTTCCAGCTTTTAATTGATTATAAAATGTATCACGTCCAGATTGTACTTTTCTCAAACAAGAAATGAATATCCATAAGGTTGGATGCTTCACACTCGTTTGTAAATTAAGTCGTATGTTGGCGGCTGCCTCGGCATAGTTGTCTGATTTAAAAATCAAATAAAAAAATATAAATCTAAAAAAATTGAATGCACGCCAAAATGGTTAACGGCCGAAATGGCTACGCCGAGATGTACTATACCGCCACGTTTTACCATTGATTTTAGAATATATTCTAAAATCAATGGTTATACCTATGCTCTTTGTAGGTACTGTATGAATTGTAGATATTAATTTACGATTTTAATTAACTAAATCAACGAGTTCTAGTACTAACATTTCAACAGTCGTTGAACATGTAAAACGTAAGACTAAATAAACAATGTACATATAAATACGTGCACGACCGCGGAGTTGCACGTTAACACGTCTTTCCGATCAAAAAAAAAACCGTTCGATCGGTGTCCGTTTCCACCATTTTTTTTTTTTGTTTCGGAAACAATTTAATAATTTAATATATGTGTATGTACACGTGTAACGATAATATGTACGGTTCGAGAGAACGCAGTTCTCAAGCGCGTGTTTTGCTACAGCAGGTCGTTCAGCTGCTTTGTCGTCGCCTTGATCTTGGCCTCGCTGCTGGTGCCGCGGGCCACGCTGCGCTCCAACGTCTCCTGGATCTCCAAGAACGTTTTGCCGGTGGTCTCGATCGCGTACCGGTACGCGAAGCCCGCGCATATGAAGTTGACGGCCGCAAAGCCCCAGAACATGATGTGGTACCCGTACGCGTTGGACACCAACAGGAACATCTTGTTGGAGACGAACGACGACGTGGCGAGCGTGACGGACGCGATGGCGGAGCAGTGCGAGCGGATGTTGACGGGGAACATCTCGCCGAGGTACACGACCGGTATGAACCCGATGCCGATGCCGAACATAACGGAGAACATCTGGTGGCACGCGTACGGCCAGAACGTGTACGCGGACACGTCGACGCCGCGCGCGGCCAGGTAGTAGTAGAGCCCGAACAGCGCGATGATCACGCCCAGGCTGAGCTCGGAGACGAGCAGCAGCGGCTTGCGGCCCACCCGGTCCACTAGCGCCATGCCGACGAAGTTGACCACCACCAGCACGATGCAGAACACCATGATGTAGTCGAACTTGCCGATGATGGGCGCGGGCTCGGGCAGTATGAGCGCCGAGTACGCGGTCAGGCTGCTGATGCCGCCCGCGCGCTGCGCCACGCACGCCGTCACCACCACCATGAGCGCGCTGAAGTTCTTCCGGTTGGTGAACAGCTCGCGGAACGTCGACCGGTTCTCCATGTCCTTGCGCACGTTCGTCTCCATCATGCGCAGCTCCGCGTCCACGCCACCCTCCCGGTGCCCTCGATACCACCGCAGCGCCACGCCCGCGTCCTCGCGGCGGCCCTTCTTCAGCAGGTAGTATGGCGACTCGGGCACGCACACGAACATGACCGCGAACAGCACCGGCACCACGGCCGACACAGCGTTCAGCGTGCGATACGACACGTGCGGCCCGACGATCACTTCGAACAGCACGCCGCTGCTCAGCTGCACCGTGAACACGGTGCCCAGCGCTCCGCGGATGTTCACGTCCGCGATCTCGCCCAGGAACACCGGCACCACCGTGTACGACATGCCCTTGCCCATGCCGCCCATCAGCCGGGCCAGGTACAGCGCCCACGCGGTGGACACGAACAGCGGCAGCGACCACGACACGATGAACAGCGGTCCCAGCACGGCGATGGTCCTCTTCCGGCCGATCTTGTCCATCAGGTAACCGGCGAACAGCGGGCTGATGCTGTTGCCCAGGTCCATCATGCACACCACCCACGACAGTTCCGCGTAG
Organism: Sipha flava; assembly: GCF_003268045.1. Classification (NCBI taxonomy): domain Eukaryota; kingdom Metazoa; phylum Arthropoda; class Insecta; order Hemiptera; family Aphididae; genus Sipha; species Sipha flava. The sequence continues at coordinate 107,220 of NW_020273593.1, read as the reverse complement.
CTGATGTCGATGTCCGTCTCGTGCTTCATGAACTTGTCCGACGCCGAGCTGGGCCATCCGAGCCACATGCCGCTGATGAATATCGACATAGACGCTGAGGAACGTAAAACAATGGTGTAATAATACGTGCGTCGACGCACAGCGGACCGAAAAAACGACTAAGCAGGTGTCACCCGCTAGTACGAACAATTATTCGGAGTCATAGTCTCTGGTCTTAGCACGTTTAAAATATTTTTTTAATGCTCGATTAAACCACAGTTGAATTGGAAATATTTTGATGGTTTTAAAAAAAAAATATATTCATCTACGCGGTAAAAAACAATGTAAAAGTACCGTCGACAACATAGAAATAATTATTATAAAGTAAATACAATCAGGTAGTTTAAGAGTTATTGATTTTTGTGTTTTGAATAGTTTGGATGATAACATTCGTGTTCCGATTATTACTTAAAAACTAAATTAATTATTAATATTTCAAAAAACCGTTTTTTACTCCGGATTTTTCATTGGCAAATCGTCAATCACTTCATTTTTATTTAAATCTCGAGTTCTGTTGTGTTTAATATTTAAAACATTTATGTTTATAGTAAGTCTTTTGTTTCCGATTGAGTTTTTTAATATTTTTTTATAATTTGAGTTTGGAAAAAATAACGTGTAACCCTCTGACGCGTAATTGTGACGGGTCATGATGTAAAAATTATACAAAAAAATTATTCATCTTTGTACAGATATCCCATATCATTAACAACAGTTTCTGAAATATTATGAAAATATCTTGTGTTTTTGGGGCCCCGTTTAAACACTATCGAGGTCCAATTGTGCTATGAACCCCCGATCATCTTGCTAGTTATAGCATTGTGTGCTTTATAATAACGATCTATGCTCGAGTCAACAATGGTTAATATTTTTACAAATTTTTTACTGAATTACCTACTCTCGTATTACAGGAAAGAAGGTATAAAATATTTTACGAGTGCCCTCCTCCCCCATGAATTAGTATTAAATATGTAAAAAATTAATGTAAATAATTAAAAGGTATTTAATTTAAATATTTTCGAAGGTATTATATTATTTTGCATAAGTTACCATACATATATATATTTAAATTATAAAACTTTCAAAGTCTTTGACAAATTATATTCTTATGAATACTATGTAAATTAGTCTTGTATCGGTATGGTATTGGTAATCTCGTTGTCGATGTTAATTGTTTAAGAATTGAGGACAGATGTCAAATAATCATTATAATTATGGTCATTAGTTTTAATTTTTGATGATAAGTATAAATGTTTTGTTTGATAATTGTATCGTATTGTATGTGTGCCACGAATGTATCATAAAATAATTTCGTCTTGTTGCAAAATAAAAATATATACTTATTTACATACTCTTGTTCTGTCCCCTTTTGTTGCCCCACAACCGATACCAAACTTCTTTATTTTCAGTCTCTTCTTATCATATATTCTCAAATATTATTTTCTTTATATCTAATGAATATTCATAATCTAAACTCTTAAAAAAAATTCTTATCCCATTTCAATTTTGTATTAAGATCAGGCTTAATAGTCATGCTGTTATGTTTATAATTAATAAAGGCTTTTTAATTTACAAAATACATATAAAAATAACAAAAATAATACAATTTTGAGTTTCACTATATTATGCTATGTTCTTCTAAATGCGTCATGTATCAATATTATAAGTATTTAAAATATTTAACGAGGCAGTAGTTACAAAAATAAATATTTTATATATTCAGTATGTAATCAATCTTTATTATATTAATTTGGTTATCATTTAAATTTCTTTAATTTTTAATTTTCTTAATTTTTAAGGCCATTACGAAAAAATGACTTATAATTTATGAATGGAAAAATATATTCTTATTTTATAATATTTTTTCATAATGTTTTCTATAATTTTTTATTATGATAATGTTATATAAAAACGGTTGATGTTAATTAATCACTATTCATTATCTTTTCATCCTTAGATAATGATTGCATTTTTGGTTATTTCCATATGTCTTGGATTTAACAGGTTTTATTTAATTTTTTAACCTTAGAGTATCTAACCTAACCTAACTGTATTATGTTTTGGGATCCTAGATTTATTTTTAAAAATACGGGACATTTTAAGTCATATCAATTTTTGAAATTCTCATTGGTGTTAATTGGGGGAGGTGAGGGAACTTATGTTAGCAATTTTCCTCACAGTTAATAAATATATTATAAAATAAAGTTGAACACAATATTTGTTACTTCAAACAAATATAAATTATAATTAAAATTAAAAACAAATAATTAGGTGACTTTACTATTTTTTAGATTTTTTTTTTTTTTTTTATGATCAAATATTATTAATTTCATTTGATTCAGATGTTATAGTTTATCAATAATATTAAATTTAAAAAGCTTACCGATATTAAAAAATTTAATTTTTAAAATAAAGTATACACAAAATAGACTATACAAAATAAGGGACAAGAGTGTTATTTTTATACTTGTGTCGGGACATCGGGACACTTTATTCAAATATGGGACAATCCCGTAAAATACGGGACCTATGGGATCCCTAATTATGTTAGTGTTAAAATTCATTGTAGTTGTACTATTATAATCATATTATATGTAAACGGAATCATTCGATCTTATATGTGATCTATGATTTAAATATTTTAAGTAAGGATACGCATATTAATCGATGTTATAGATTCTGAAATATTTTGTTTTATATTTTATAACTATTAACGTTAATTAATTTACATTAAATTTTTAAAATTATATTTAATATTACAAGCATATTGTCGAATTAAAAGGAGAACCTTGTTAAGAATATAATTTATCAAATTTTAATTTATAGAAATTAATTTTTTGCTTGAAAAAATATATTATAAATATATTATTATATAAATAACAGTTAATATATTAATAATAATTATTAATAATAATAATAATATAATAATAATATATTAATAATAATTAACTATATAAATATTGTATTGCTTTTTTAGTGATAATTAAATTTGTTGAAAACGGAATTATTTTACTAACCGGCTATTGTGGCGTAGAACTGTCTACATACCCCTGATTTAAGCAACTTCATACTTTCTTAATCTTCTGCTCCTAGTTAAATCATCAATAATAAGAAACTCTGAAAAACAAAAATATAAACAAATATCAAATATACAGTATATTAAAATCAAGGAAAAATCTACTTGAAGTTTGTTATTTGATTCATTAAACTAAAACAAAAAACAATTATAATTATTACGAATACGAAATTGATATAATATTATATTTAAAATATAGTAAGTAGAGTAAATATTGTAAATATTTAAGAAATCAAAATGCAGCTGTTTTCTGAATATTAACTATCTTTCTTCTGCATGCAATATTTATGATTTGAATTACATTTTTCTACGAGAATATGGTAAATAGTCAAATTTATTTTTTGAAAATTTTATTTCACGTAAATTTCAATATGCTAGGTTTTTTTTGTATTTATGCTTCTCAAAAAATCTTAAAAACCAAAAACGTAATGAACATTATAAATAAATAATGTATGTTTGTACATGTAGCCCATAGGTAGTATATAATAACCTTTCGATTGTTAACGTACACATAAATCTATTGAAAAATAATTATTGATTTATTATATTTATTGTAGAAATTTCGTTTGGAGTATTAACTTAAATTTTATATTCATTTAATTGATAACAGATTATTAGTATGGCTATTTTTTAGATTGTATTATTATTATTTCATTTAGTAATTTATAAAAATCATAGTTACATAAATATTTAAGTATTAAGTTACATTTTTATACTTAATTATTGTAAACTCAGTGGCTCTTTATGCAGACATTAAATATGCGCATTAAACGTTCCACTCTATTACAACTTATTTGTTATAATCAATATTAAATATTATATATCCGTATCAATATTAAATATTAAAAATAACAAAATTATTAGAGTACGAAAATAAATCTGATACTAACCAATGCGTCATTAAAACACAGCAAACGTAACTTTTTTCTCCGAAGAACAAAGTCATTTTCAGTGATAGGCAACACCTTTTGTTGTTGCGTAAGTTAAAATATAAAAATATTTCTATAATAATGATTCGTAAATTATTATGATCGGCAATGCCAACCGCGTGCTAACTAAAGAGCAGACGTACTGATTTATGAAACATAATGTAATACATGAAGTTACGAGTACATAAATGTATTATTATGGTGTATTTATTTAATTTATTGATAGATTAATGCGTTGAATAATCGCGGATTGCTGTTCGTAATAATTATAAATTATTACATTATAATAAGCTTCGTAATTAAATTTAATGCTATGCAAGTAAATAAAACGACCAAGATTTATCATGCTTTAATAGTCTACAAATCATTTGTCAAGTTTTCGACTATATTTTGAAGTCCATCATGATTTAGGCACCACATTGGTTTTATACAATTATGTGTTTTTCTATTATATGCATGGCACTTCTTTGGAATCCAATTTTCAAAAAAAATTCAAAAAACTTGACCGAGTATAATAATTATACTCTATTAAGTGTTATATATTATTACTCATCTGGATTAATTAAATACGTTATTTTACAGGATTTTTATAGTTTATTTTTTCAATTAAATATGTAATTGAAATATGGGGTTAAAAAAAAATATATATTATATCTAATGATGATTTCAAACAAATTCTTAGTTTTTTGATAAGTATTTTTAGATAAACCTCTTTATACGCAGAGAATCATTTTCTGAGCATAATGATACATATTTATTTATACTTAGTGTTTATCATTTACGCTATTTTCTATCTAGAACCGATATAAAGCAATGTTTGGAATTTTTTTATTATCATCCATCAGATATGTTTTTAGTAATTCTTATTATACTCTTCCGTGTTAAGCATTATACGTAGATAGACAATATATTAAGCCATACATTTTTATACCCAGATATAAAAAAAAAAGAATTTTTGGTATTCAGCGTTATAATATATTCATAATATTATTTTAGATAGAGTATTGTATCGTTTAAACTTAACGGTTTTATCATATTTACACGCGTTTATAATCATAAATAATAAGACCTTAGAAAGTTTAAACGCATTTTAAAGTGTAGCTTATATTCATAAGCAATCAATTGCAACCAGTTTGTTTATAAACAGCCTATCAACCAGTATTAATTACAATATTTAGATTATTATATTTTAAGCCATTTATAAATATAATTTCAATTATTTAGATAATGCATGAATACAGCTGTCATTCATTTTTTCGTCGTAGTAAACAAATTCGTCTGGTCAATTATTTTGTTCCGTAATATTTACAATCAACTATATGTGCATAATAATATTTTGACCAATATCTCAAAGTAAAAATATTACTTTTGTTGGCGCGACGAGTACCCAACAAAAAACGTGGAACTCGCTTGTTCGGCAGTTCAATAAAAATAAATAAATGAATTCCAATAAACTTAGATTGTAGAACTATTAAATATGCCCACGGCAACAATATAAATATGTAATAATAAAATGACAATGGTACAGCTAAAAATATAAGAATCTACAATAATGACACAGTCGGCTCTCCACAGTGGCGCAACTAAACTTTACAATAATAATAAATGCCCTCGCCCGTCGGCCGTTAACAACAGCGCTATCAGGTCGCTGTCGACAGATGCCGAGCAAACGCAATGCACCGTTATGCATCGCACGAAAATGATAACAAATAAATAAACGTATTGAAAACAAATATTGTTCACGATGCGGACAACTTTATTCACTTAATTAAAATTTTAACGGAAAAAAACTAAGTATGTTAAAACAATTGTGATAATGATAATAATAAAAAAAAAAATTATGGGTGTATGGGTGTTTTGATCTTTTAAAATTTATAACCAACGTACCGTTGCTCTCGTAAAAACGATTCTAAGTAAAAATGAAAACGGGTGCATCGGTTGGGAGTTTCCCGTTTCCGCCAAAAACGAAAAAAGTATGATTCCCGTTTCCTCCAAAAGCTATTTCCAACAAAAAAGTTTGGAAACCATTGGTTTTAATTTTTAAGCAATATTGAATATATGTTATGGTATGTGTAAAAGTAATCTTATACATGATATAATATGTTAAAAATAGTTCTACATTTGTGTCACGAAAACAAAAACCAACGATTAAATTAAATTTAGAATTTATTGCCTTGACCTATATAAGGTTTAGATTTTATTAAAATAAAAATTACTGAATTATAATACATTTAAATGTATACATTTCTGATGCGTAATTTTTATTTTTTTTTAATTTTGATATTAAATTAATATGTATTTTGTAAATATTTTGTTATTATTTTGTTATAGTTATTTCTTTTTATGCATATTTTCTATACGAAATAGTTTCGATGATTCGAATCTGCAAGGCGTTCCACGACGGGTAAGTTTCTTTAATTTTCTTACTATAAGTTTGTATATTTTGAAATTTGCTCTTTAATTTGGTTGATATTGAAATTCTATGATTTCATTATTTTTGATAGCACACATAAATAAATCTTGATTTTTAATATCATTTCACGTGGTATAAAACATTTAAAACCTTTAATTATAAATATAAATCAATAAATATAATAAGGAAAATCAATTAAAAATAACACCATGAATGGTATATAAATTATCAAATAAATACAATATCCATGGAAAAAAGATAATTTTCATAATTATTTTTCAATTGCTTCAGCTGAGACCTATATAAAACCTATTTAAAATTAAGTAAAATTATAAAATTAAACAGTGGTCAAATTGCAGTCTCAAATTTTTCATTGCCTCTGCGACAATGACCTTGACATTTTCAACTATAGTTTAAAATATATTTAATAATAGCATAGTTATTAGTATATTAATTTTAATATAATACAAATAATCTGTAATTATTGTGCTAAAATTATACAAAATATTTTAATCAAAAATTCACAAGTTTGTGCTTCCCTATTTTTCCTTCAAATTGGATCAAAAACAAAACATGTGTGACAATAATAAAGTTGAACAATTTATATATCCCAGTTAAAAAATATTTATTTTTTTATATACATGACAATCTCCGATTTCGTGTGGGCATAAACTACATTAGGACTATAATGTATTCAGAATAAGATATGGGGTGGAGCATCAAAACCGGTTGATCCAGGTGTACTTATACCTCGTACCTTCTACACTACACTACTGTAAGCAACCACTGACTTCGATATCTTCTTTTTATGTTATAGAGTAAAAAATGTAAAAATTGAGATGATTTGAAATTAATTATATTTGTTATTTAGTTTTGTATTATTTAAATTTAATATTTTTTTATTGTTTTTTATTAAAATAAATAATTATTTTCCTTTAAAGTGGTTGTCAAATGTTTTACATTCTAATTTCATTATATATATATATATATATATAGAGAGAGAGAGAGAGAAGGGAGATGCTGACCAGTGAGAAAGTAAGGGTAAATAAGTAACGTTTGCTATAGTTTGATCATTTGCCGCCTAATCATTCAAAAGCGAATTTTTAATTTTTAAATAACTGTTAATTAATAATAGTTTTTATGTCAATTTCATAAACAGTCTAATATTAAATGTAAAATAAGACAATAGTAAAAATTTGACTAAAAATAATCTAGTGTTCAAAAAATATTGTAAAAAAAAATTATACCCATTTTAGTTATTATATTTTATAGTTTTGTAAATTCATCATCATATCAGTTTTTCTTAATCATAAATATTTTATCTACATTATTAATTATGCATTTTATCATGTATTTGATGATATAAATAAGAAACCAATAAATAAAAATACACAATAATACAATAATATTATATATTGCAAGAAAAAATAAATAAATATTATGTAAACAAAATGTAAAATGTTATTAAAGTAATGAAATAAATATAGAAAACAAGTTTAAAAAATTAAACATTTCTTTAATATTTTAAGTCATCTTCAATATCGTTGATTATGTATTTCATGTTCGGTGAGTTGGCATTAACTTTTTCATCATTATATATTTTATCGAATCTATAAAATATTAAAACAGATAAATTTTATTTTATAATATGAATTCAAAAATATTAATATTTACCCTAAAAACACCATTATCTTTGACAAGTAATTTGTTTTCAAAAAAATTTTATCTGATTTGAATATTTTCGAACAATGCTACACGAATTATCGATAAAACAAAATTAGTTTGGTCGTTTTTCAATAGACATAGTATAATAGGGGATAACTTTTGGATAATATCCTGTAAATATTAAGATTAAATAATATTTATTGTATGTTGAAATTTAAAATGGAAAACAAAATTGGAGAAAAAAATTCATTTACTATTTCAAAATTAATTATTCAATTATTAATTATCTTATTAATTAGTTTTACATGATAAAATGAAATAATATTTATAATTCGATCGTGATTAAATATTTTGAAATTATAAGTCAAAATATTTTGATCAAGTGTGATATCGATCGATATCCTCCGTATAAAATAAGAGTATACATTATATGTATAATATTATTTATAGTATAATTACATTGCTGCATCGAATCCTTTTCTTTTACGAAGTCAAAACACTCACGTTGAATGAATTCAGTATGGATCTCTTCGTAATCGATTGATCTGGATCTGAAACTAAAATCGACAAAATTAATTCATCCTAATCCAACCTGTTGTTGTCGCAAACTCCGATTTTCCAAAGATATTAAAATAACTACCCTAATTTGCTGTTAAACGAATTCACAAACATCAATACTACTCAAATTATATTAATATTTAAGCCGATGGCTCAGTTTCATCGATTTTAGTTGTTTAATCGTTTTAAACTTCGACACTCAAATTAACTCGCATGGGTTTTGAATAATCGATAAAAGTATCAATATTTGAAACTCAATTTAGAATAATATTATATAGTTACCTTCATGAATTCATTTGTCGAGGTACATGTCATATCGTGTATTTAACGGTCTTAACGTTGTTGACATAACTTTCTCTAAACGAATCACGTTCTAGTATTAATAGATGCGCAAAAGCTTTGACCATGCTAGATTAGACTAGAAATACGAATAGAACTACTAATTACGACTAGAAATAGAAAAATGGCGTTATTAGAAGATCTATTAAAATATTACATTAATAATATTTAAAATGTTACTTTTGATAATTTCAATCCAGTCATTTGTAATATTTTACATAAACAGTTAACTTGTAGTTCTCCATTTTCTTTTAACACATCTGTTATCAGCCAACAATGTTCTTAATTTCTCAATGGAAGTAGAATAAATACAAAATTCTAATTCTAATTCTAATTCAAAATATATTATATGATATGTGTATCTGAAATAATATGTAATTTATTTATTAGTTGGATTTGACAATAATGATGTTACTGATTTCTTATTGTGGTATCTAATTGTTGCTCGGTACGGATGTTTATTGAAAATTTAATATTTATATTCAATAAACCGGTCATTGGCAAAATTAAAACAGAATAATCCTAAAAATATTCATATTTCACTTATTGAAATTGTTCTATTTTAAGGGAGAGAGGGATGATAGAGTTATCACTTTAGAGCTCAGAGCTAAATAAAATAAGACACTAAAGGAAGTACTTAGAGGTATCCATTATTTTTTTTAAAATAGTTCGTTTTCTATTATTACACCTATATAATATATTTATACAATTTTCTTAAACAATGTCCTTATTTTTTAGTAAATTATTTTAAGTCATTATTTTGGGTACAAGCTTAGTCTCATATTGGGTACATATAAAACTACCGAACGATGCTCTTACAAGAACTGTTCATTGTGTATTTCATGTAGAAATATAAAAATATTAAACAATTATCTTTTTAATATAATACTTATATATATTTAGAACGTTTTTTTCATGAATTTAAGACGGCTTATAATGTATTAATTTTTATAAATGATTCATGAAAAATTTAAAATATTCCTTATTTGAAATATGTCCTAATATATACAATTTATCATTGATTATAATTTATAAATAGTATTTACTTATCAGGTATCAACTGTATTATATTCTTCCGGTTGTGTTGAGGAATTGTCTATCAGTTGAGATTGTGGCTCTTCAGGAATTCTTCGACGTTTTTGAGGTAATCGTCGTATGCAAAAAGATTATTTCCTCTAATCCAATGTACACGACGATTAACAGATATCCCTATGGAAATTAAAAATAATTTTATCTTTGGTATCAAGATCTTCTAAAAAACACAATGTTATCTATATACACCGTACAGTTTTTACAACTTACCATTAGAAAACAAGAGCACTTTCTTCTGTATCTTATTTACATTTCTGTTATTGTTATAATTATTCGTATTCATCTAAAACACATTATCAACATACAAAATGAACTTGTAAATGTGAATTGGATAATGGATGGATGATTATAGTTATGCCTAATTATTATAAACGTTTAATGATATCAAAAAATACGTACTCCGGGACCTAGGAAAGCCAAAATTGAATTCGTCTCCCTGTCAATACATATTTTCTCCGTATTAATAGAGTATTTAATATTTCCTAATTGGTACAACTGTAAAAAAAAAAAGACATTATACGGATATTGATGCTCTCGTAACACGATATATGGACTTACATATGACACTTCCTGGTCCTTCATTAACCTAATTAAAACTTTCGGCGCCACCCTATTTGCCAATTCGGTTAACTTCGCCATTTTTTCTCTAGTTATAGTTACTGGTGGTGACGTGACGATGCCATCTACCCTCTGCAGCGAGTGGATATGGGCATATAAGTCGCCCACCAGGAAGATGATTCGGTCTTTGACACCGTAGACACGAGCGTTGTTCCGGGCGAACGCGATGTTAAATTGCCATCGCAATGACTGTACAAAGAACGCGAACTGTTACGAGTCCAATGTTAGTATATATTATAATATAATACACAATTAACGTGTTAAATAATATGACAATAATTTTATTTTCATGTTGTCAGCAATTTACCTTTGTGGCAGACCATGGCCAGTTGGATCGCGATCGCACCGGAACCTCAAAACGGGTCTATCACAGTATCTAGCGACTTACACTAGGAAGCCATAAGTTTTGCCAAAACTTCTGGTGGCCCGGAGTAAAGGGTCGCTATAAAAATCATAAAATTATGAAACCACAAACGTAGTCAATACTATTACTAAAGATGTTCGTCTGTCTAACGTACCTGGGTCTGCCATTATGCCGTCGTTGAATTTTGAAAATTGTTTAAACCGATTTTCCCACAATTTATAGGTGACGTTCAATTTCTGGGAATAGTACGTCGTAATTAGTAAACATTGGAGAGTTCATGCAGATCACATTATGTGAACATTAGATAATATCCTGTTGATAAGTATCGTGTTATGTGTATTTGTTCGTTTGGTGTTAAACTGTTAGCGACCGTTTTACTGTGATCGACTGTTACCAACGATCAACGGTAAATTATTTTACCGCCCTCAAGTTCACAAAGTATTGAAACGATAAAGTTTTTTTTTTTCAAATCCACTCAAGTGCGGTTGTGGGAAACAAATGTTGGTGTCGACAAATGAAAAGCGTAAATATTAATGTTCTCTAACTACACTGCGCACTAAAGCAAGTCGTATCGCGTACGTGAAAAATATGCAGAATCCGGAAAGGGTGAGGGGGTCCGTTCGCGTTGAACATAACCGTAAATAATTAATGGTAATGTGGTTTTGCACTCACTTTGGCGCGATTTTTTTCCATTTTTGGTACAACATAGGGGACGATTTCGTCTTCGTCGTCACCGAACGGGCTACCTTGTTCCACCGTCACGCAGACACTAGTCGCCGAGTCGACCGCGTCGCAAATCGATGCGGTATGCGCTTCCTCGTTAGCTTCGATAATGTCGGACACGACTTCACTGGCGAACGGGTAAATCTGCTTGCACACATCATTCAACGTTACGCAGGAGTCGCCGCATGCGAAGTCACGTTTGGCCATTCGTGCGCCGACGGTGGTGATGGACAAGGAGTCCGTTTGCGAGTCGCAATCCGTAAAGGCTGCGGGACTGGGAGCCAATCGACCACCGACGTCATCATGAACCAGAGGGTCGTATCGCGGTTCTTCCGATCCGGCGCAGCAACCATGATGTGCGAAACCTCGACCGGCTAAAGCGGGAAAAATACGAGCGTGATACGTTAAGAAAATCGGAAAAAGAAGAACGGAGATAGAAAGTTGTCGTAGCGCAAATAGAACATCAAACATACTCACCTTGGTCCTTTGTCAACCAGACCAGGAACCGTGGCCATCCGCAAATGATACAGAGCGCAATCAATTGCAATCGCTCGTCGTTGTCCCTGTCCATCACCTGAGCAGGAGCACTACGGCGGTCGGAACTGAAAAATATAAATATCATGCATCTCAAGCACGGAGGCTCTATCGATTGAACGTCGGATGCGAACATTTCTCGACAGAGCAGAAACGTCGTTGTTATCCGTTCGCGGCGCGTTATTGTCGTGCCGTACGACGTGTTACGATACTGTCGTGTAGATCCGTTTACCTGATAGTCAATCCCATTTTATTGAGTTGATTTGATGATGTTGATGTTATTGATGAATTCACACTTGAGATACCTTAACGCAAAATCAGAGCAAGAAATCGTTGTGCTGTTACGCAAGGCAATGTCGAATGTTATCGAAATCATTTATTCAAAAGTTATAATTAAGTTGCAATATATTTGTCGAGTAACGTTTAAAGTAGGTTACATAAATGGCCAGTGCAGAAAAAATACGCAACTTGAAATCAAATTTATTAGTTAAATAATAAAAAATAAAATGTTATTCTTACGGATTGGCTGTAACTATCAAATTTCGCCATTTAGTTCTTCCTAAAAATCTGTTACCCATTATAGATATTAGGTTAAATTCTTCAGGTCAGTATCACCACATAGATTTTAATTGATTTAACCTTTTATAGGAAACGATTAAGATTAAATAGCATAGGCAAAATTTAGGGGGGGGGGGAATGAGTGTGCTTAGCACCTCCAAATGTGTTCATGTTAATTTAAATTTAAGTACTCAATACTCATTATGCATAGAAAAACAAAGTTTTCATTATATAAATATATAAATTGATTATTTAAATAATTGTAGTGGAAGTTCGTCCTTCATATTCAGTCCTCAAACTGGATAATACTCGTAGTAATATATAGAGTTGCCAGATTTTGAAATCCCTAAACCGGGACATTATATTGAATGACTCTTTTTTCATTTTGATATGATAATAAAATAAGTATATAATTTTATAATTTAAATATTTATTGGCTAATACAAAAATACATTATTATTGTGTATAACCAAACCGATTAGATTGCCATAATATAATTATATAATGTACTCTATTATTCTGTGCAAAGGTTCAATATAAAAAACAACCATTTATAAGTGTATTTTACCATTTTCAGTATAATTATCGGTAGGTTCCTTTTTTTATCAACTTGATTAACATTTATTGTTGGACGAAGAAATTTTTTTTGTCGACCAAATATTTATGTGTTCAAAGTTTCATTATGATTGGATGGACCAATTTTTTTTAATAAACATTTAATGTTAAAAATTTATGTAAAACAGTAAAATCCGTAAAAATCGTTGGTATAATAATTTACTTAAAGGCTTATGAAATCAATTTCAGACTAGCAATTTTTAAAATTTTTTCAGTATCGTTAAATAGGTAAGTAATCGTATATAAGTAAGGTGATATTACATTTTCACATTATTATATTTTCATTTTACATATTCAAAAATAAAAATTTCATTACATAAAGACTTTCAAAAAATTAGGTATTTTTATGGATCTATATTTAAACTAAAAGCACTTTTTAAAATATTAAAAAAATATCTTTGTTATATGGTTAAAGTTTCAAGTTTCTAGCCACATTACTTTTGGAATTATGACTAAATAACTAAAATCTGAAAAGTGAAAGTCTTATTTACAGCGTATTTTTACCGTTCCAGGAAAGTTTTTTCCTCACACCTGGAAAAACTATTAAGATTTAAAAAAATTACATACCTAAAGTACCACCGTATGCCAATTTAAAATCTAAAAAAATTTTGGACCAGTATTTACGATTATATCCGAAAAAGTGCTAAAAAAATTAAATACAAAAATCTTTATAAAATTATAATATCCTTCGCTTCACTCAGAATCGAAAAGTGATCATGATCATTTGTGTTTACAGACTGGTAATTCGTTATATGCGCAATAAAAATATATAATATATATAAGTCAAAGTAAACAATTTAAATTTAGAAATATTCAAATATTTACCAAATATTTTAGTAACAGTGGAATTGTACGGGTTGCGGGTGTCTATAACCAATAAAGAATATAAAAAATATAAAAAGGATTCAGCATCCCTAGTTTTTTTTATTGAAATTGCGCCCGTGGTGGCCGGTAAAGTATATTTCTTCCTGATTTTTATTATTTAGTATTAAATATAAATTTATTTTATTTTACTCAAATTTAAATATTATAGTTCTAAAATAAAGTAATAATAATAAGATATACGTTGAAATAGACTTATTTAAAATATTTACTCGTCTTTGATTATTGAAGAATATTCATTGGCGTATCCAGGAGGGTAAAGGGTTTATAACCTCCCACCAATAATTGTTAATGTATTATTATTGTCCATTGATTATAATAAATACACACAAAATTTAAAAAAATGTAATGTTACATTTTTTCTACCCCCCTCTAAAAAAAAAATATTGTCGATACGCCACTAAAAAATTTTTTACTTTATTTTATTTATAAAAAAATTAATATTTAATAACAAATTATAACTTGTATATTTAGGTAGCATACTTATCACATAACATTACTCATCTGTACATTTAAAATTTTTGACTTGGTATTTTAATAAAATCATTTATAATTAGGTGATCCGTTAAATTTCTATTTTAGATAATATATTAAATGTATTTTTTCATGAAACTTCGTTCAAAATCATAAATTTAATGCACTAATTATTTATTTCTTATTACGATTTTTTCAAAACTTAAATTATAATAGCAGAATTTATCTTAGCAGTAAATATTTTTTTTACCGAAAAAATTAGCATGTAACACATTAAATTAAAGTTTAAACAAGGTGAATATTCATAACACATTAATAAAATGTAACAATTGATAATATAAAACTTAAAACGCTAAACGTTAAAATTGCCCACAATTACTAATATTGTATTACATAACATAGCATAACATCAATTATTTTCGCTTATGTATATTATTTATTTAAAATCGTGCTATTAATATATTTGATTTTATTGACATTACTGTCTATGAACTATGCCCATGTTTATGACAGTACCACGGCTGTAGGTACTAATCACTATCATATTATATTCAACCGTGGATAGTATCTATTAATCTATGTTATATACAAATGATTTAAAGTCATATTAAATGTATAACACCATGAGTACTCTATTATCCAGTAAATAATAAAAATAAGCGTTAAAATAGTTATAAGTACATAAAAAAGAGGAAGCAAGGAGTTCCTATGGGGTATCCCTATGGTGATATACAAAAACTATTAAAATTTATCAAATCTACCAAATTTACTGTAAATTTACATAAATTTTTCTCGGTAAATTACAACCAAAAAAAAAAAAAAAAACAACATTTTATATTTCTAGTGAAAGAAGGTATCTATGGATATTCAACGAAGACGAGTGTAACATCCGGTGTGATGATTTTTTTATCTCTGCTTCATAGCATACTTAAGTTATTCTCATAGATATCTATGGTTATTTTATTAAAATTGGACGTAGGAATATTTTTTATGGTATAATATGAATATATAACAATACAATGTTTTTTTTTAAATTAATGTATGCTTAGCTTGGAATTTTATATATAATAATGATAATAATATAAAGCGAATAGGTTCGAGTTCAATGCAATAAATGTGATGTCATAATCTTAAGTAACAAACATGAAAAATCAATTTATAAGTCTGAGAAAATAACTCGTGATTATTGTCGATGTCTAGACAACTAATAAGTGAAACATTAGGACAAAAAACATATTATTTTAATGGCTATATTATCTTTAATTATAGTGCTTGGCAGTGGTGGTTTATGGATTTTTTTGTGGATGGAGGTTTCTAAATACTATCTTATAATATATTAACACACACAAATGTTTAATCCATTAATAATTGATTCTTTAAAATGTAATTCTTATAAAATTGAAAAAACAACATAGCATTTTAAGCCCGAGCGTCCTAAGTGAATAATATATCAAAACTTAAACTAAGGACCTTGACCGCCTCCTACAGTAAAACTACCACTGGTGCCTACAAGTGCCTTGCACGTGATTGTAAATAGGTAGAATCTAAATTCTCGCTTTTTAATTAAAATTTCTATAATTTCTCATGCTTAATATATTTACTATGGTGGTTACTTGTTATCTTCGTTTTTTAGATGAAAAAAAAAATGTATCATATTAATATTCGGGAAAACTTGTCTATAATAATTAGAACGCGGATTTGTATGCATTCGCGTATTTATTCTGATTAATAATCAGTATTTATTCTGATTAATATATAAATATACTATGTGAACACAAAATTGGTATAAACATTTAAACTATAAAACTTTTTTAGTGCATCTTTTACATATTTCAACATTTGGTCATTTTTTTGGCTTTAAGGGGTGTTTAACCATTTTAATTGCATATTTCATCTTTTAGCACATATTCAGGAGTTTTTTTTAGATCTTATCTTAATAATTACCATTACAGAATAAAAATACAATATAATCACTAAATATCAAAAATAATTGGAAAAAGTGAATCAATTCAACCTAGATAATTTATTTCCAAATGATATGACATTTTTTTAAATACTCGCTTATTATTTTAATTAATGGTCTGTGAAAATATAACTAAAATTATTGTAATAAAATGCAATTCAAATTTAGGTAAATACATTTCTTTTTAGATATATTTTTAATATTAATTGATTCATACATTTTTTTTATAGATTAAAACTATCCATATGACTTTAGAAATGAAAATAGTATAAGTATTTATAGTAATTTAGTGTTCCATAATTTTAAATTAATTTTTTTATTATTTTATTTTTATTATTCAGAATAAAATTTTTTTTTTTTTTTTGATTTTTAAGTGCATATCTTTTTTCGTGCATATTCGAGCATTTTAGTACATATTTTTTTTTGGTTAGTTTTCAATGCATAAAAATTCGCGATCTATTTCTTTTTTGTTCGAATAAGTTTTTATTAATAACTATCTCGAACAAACATATATTCTAAAAATCCATTAAAAAATACTAACAATGAAACTAGGGTGTAATAGATGGCACCGATTTCTCATATATGTAAAAAGGCGAAGCACGAGGTAAAATATTATGTATTTTATAAAGAATGCGCACAACAGAGATCTGCTTTTTCCCGGTGGACTTTAAATTTACTCGTATATAATGAAAGTATACATAAATACAATAGTAAAACGTAAAAAATATATATGTACGTATTTATAATATTTTGAAGATTTTGAAGTTGGGAAAATAAGAAATAAAAAACGAAGATGGGAAAATACACGTTTCAAGTGCTAGTCGTTGGAATATTTTCGGCAGATGCTGCTGGACCGGTTTTCATGGCGTGGCGGGTTATTTAGAAATTGTATTATTCTTTTCTCCTAAATCACCAAACCTATCACACAAGTTCCCCCTTGTGTTATAATACAATACGATAATAGTAATATTATAAAGAAGGTTCATGGCCATCGAAATCCCAGTAGATTGTTTACTGGCAGCTGGCTAGCATTTTACTGCGCAGTAGAAATTATCAGGACGCCTCACGCGTAGTCAGGTCCATTATGTGTACACGACCCTCCTAACGATAATACATTATAAAACACCATGTGTGTGTTCATATGTCCTGCAGATGTATTTTTGTGGGTGTGTGTATGGTGCAGCTGCAAGTCACAAAGAATAAAAAGGTTGACGCCTGATTTTTCAAAATGAATTATTGTTTATCGGAACCGTGAGACCGGTCGTTAAGACGCCCGAATTTCTGGTTTATAGAATAAAATACTTTTAGGGTAGGCCTACCCAGATAATGTTTTCATCAGATTTATTAAGTATAATGTATTTTACACAGAGTCATAGCAAGGCTCATCAGAGCCCCTGGATTTTTCATAAATTTCCGATTTTAAAGATTTTAAAAATTTGTACTACCCCCCCCCCCCCCCCCCATAACAATTTTATCTATAGACCCCATAATTATTTTATTTAATAATACATATTTATAAGTTATAACTATGTATTACAATATAGGTTTTAACCATAAATTATATTATTATTTATTAAGAATAATGGGGTTAAATTAAATATAAAGACATTGTTTTTGGATATTTTAACATTTATATGTTGAACGTTATTGTACTTTCAAATGTTTTTCAATGTTTTTGCTTAATTAAAAACGTAAATCTATATAATACTTATATATTTAAAAAAATATAAAATAATTATTACATTTAAAAATTATTTTTTTTTTATAAGAAAATTATATTATACATAATAATTTTTAATTTAAATATTTATATCCAGGCTTTAATTAAATAAAACAAATAAGTAAATTACATTTTTTTTTCTATAATAATCGAATTAGGGTTTTCAAAATGTTATTAAGCAATTCGAATACATATTTATTTGTGTCATGAAAATGAGAAAATTGTTATAGATAAATTAAAATGTGTCTTAGAAAAAAATTAAGAATATAAAACTATTAAAAATTACACTGAGGTTATGTCAGGATATTAAAATGTTAATTTAGTTATAACACCAAATTTTTAAATTATTTTAAATATGCATCGATAACAAGTGTAGATGTTGAACGCACTTTTTAAATATATAAATATATTTTAAGTAACAGACAATAGAATTTTCAAGAATACGATTTAGAAATGTATTTAATTATATGTTTTAATTTAAAAAAATGATATATTTTGTAAATATTGTATTAATATTATTATATAAGTAAGTAATTAATGAAATATTTGATATGATTTTACTATGTAATTGAATGTATTTTTCATTGCAATTTTAACATATTCGTACTGCAATTTTGATAAATTTTCATTGCAATTTTGGCATCTTTTTATTGCAATTTAAAGATATTTTTAATGCAATTATATCCGGTCTTTAATTATCATATATTTAATTTGTTTATATTCAAGTACTTTTTTTTATTATATATCATCGACGGGAATATATTTAAAATTCCATGTTGATACACGTCTCTCGTCGTATTACATATTATCCAGCGAAACATGTGTGGTCGAAGGTCGAAACTCTCTCAGCGCATTTAGACCCCATCACGGCCAATCTGCGACGTGCGATCAGCCATATTTTTGTGGCCATGCGTATCACACATGTGTCTTCCCTGGCCCCCTAGAGTTGACATTTTCCGTTTAGAATAACTTACGGCCTATAAAAATGCACTCTGATGCTTTAATTTATATTCTTGTTATATATATATAAGTACAACTGTGTGTGATAAATTAAGTAACTATATACGTTTTAACGAGTCATTTTGACGGAGGAACATTTGGAGGCCATTAAGGATGTGTGTTTGTGTGTGTTATATTTTTTTTATACATGATTTTCGAATATTATAACTAGATTTTTTTGAAATAATCGTATGTGATATAAATACACCGTTTCAAAAATAAAAACTCAAATAGGCAGTCAAAAATATTCGTCAAGAGTCATGAGTTTCTAAACATCTTATATTCATAACTGCACCATATGTTCGAAATAAATTTCGGAAGACTTTATATTCAAGTGATAATTAAGTATTATTATGAAAAATCTTCAAAGAATACATTTTAATATTTTTTAATGTCGTTTAATATTTATTGGCTCATAGAAGAAAATTGCAAATTTGCAACACTTATTTTTCTAGCTGTGATATCAAATGACAAGATTATGGTCTTCTCTCATTAATATTTCAGATTGTATCACTAAAAAATCCCAGAATATTTAAAATCTCTTTCGTTATAGCATTATAAATTTATGAACCATTAAAAATTCGTCCAATTAGATTTCTATAATTTCGTCTAGCTTATTGGTTTAAATGCTTATTTTTTCACAAGAGCTGCATAAAGATGTTGTGAATGATGCGAAGTGCCAAGGGCTGAGAATTAAATCTCGACTGCTCTGGGATGGATGCGTTAATTTTACTGTTTTTTTCTAAATTTAATACGATTGCGAACCATCACATTTGATATACAGCATAGGTTGGAGATCGGAGTAATAACTGTAATTTTGAAATCGGTTATTCAAAATAATTTTAGCTTAAATACTCACTATGATAAAGGATTTTAACACATGACTATTGAATGCTCCCATATCACTTCACACAATTTATATGGGTATTTATTAATATTACCCATTTTATTATATTTATCACAATAGTATTATAAATAATTTATTATTATAAATTAACACGTTCTTATGATTGATAAAATATGCTCCATAAGATATTATGATATAAAACTAATTATTTTGGCACGTCGGAGTTTAAATCCCAATAAGTACGGAACATATTTTAATAGAATTTATCATGCGATATATATTTATGTTTTTACCAATAAAAAACAATTTTAAAATATTTCCTATCATTTCACAATCACAAAAAATGATTTTTCGTAACATTCGAGATATTTCAATTGTTTATGATAAAATTAATTTAATGCATAATAATATCAAGCTTAACATTCATATTTTATCAAAATAAATGTATAAATAAAATAACAACGCAACCAAAGGAAGAGCTGAATATAGTCATACGCATAGTAGGTTATGTATTACTGCTGCCAATAAACAATTTAGTGCAATTTGTGCTAGTATGCTAAACTATATACACTACTCGAATCAATGTACTCGTATTTTAAGATAAAAAGCTAATTTTTACTATCAGAAGAAATAATATTTATCTAAATTATAATGTTTTAATATTTCGTTAATTTTCTTTAAATTTTAATGTTATACTTAATTAAATGTATACATTATGTAAGTTTTATACTATTTTATATAAAATACAACTATACAATTTCATTTTTAAATTATTATCATATGAGGATAGAAAACTTATACCTAACAAAATATATAATATTTTATTTAAAACGAGAAAATCATTTAGTTCATGTTTAATTAGGTGTTTACTTAAGTTAGTGTTATTTTTATTAAATTACACACTTAATATTCTGTTTTTTTATTTATAAATTTACACACGTGTACCAAACACGTCTTGAACTAGAAATTATGAATTCAACAAAAATATGAAAGCTTTAATAATAAAATTTGGAATTAATGAATCTTTAGCCGAATCCTAGATTAGGTTACATTTATACAACAGATTAACAAAAGTAGTAATAAAAGTAAATCATATAGGTATAACAACACTATGAATACGTTCTATTTCAATTTCTCCGTTGAAATGTAGATTATTTATGAATATTTAAGTATTAAGTCGTTTTATACATTCCCATCACACGAACGCATCAATTATTTTAACGTACATTACTGACGACCGTCGATTCTTTAAGCTATACCTCCGACACGAAAAAAAAATAACCCTTGTCTCCTGTCTCGTATTATTTGAAAAACCACTTTACGGACAAGAAAAGATAACAATCTTAAATAATTGACCGTGTGTGAAGGTCTAATATATATTTTCCCTTTAGAACATATACAATATAGCGTGAGAATTATTATTGTTATAAACTCCATTAAATACTATAGACGTTAGAATTCATGTATATTCCCCGTTCATACATACGCATTCTGTAGACAACCGGACCCCATGCAATGTTAAAAGCCTAAAAACATATTACGTATCGTTGGTGTATGTATAATTTATTATTACTATATTCATGAACAGGATCGGCGTCGGGTACCATTTGCCAGTAATCTTCACATGGCAGACACTATAATAATAAACCATTCTAGTTTTCACCGAAATTTAATATGGGGGAAAAAAAAGGACCTTATTCTTTATTGCCGTCGGGGTGGGAGTCGTCCGAGGATCGTAAACCACCGCTGTATTCACCGTCATCCATTATAATGGAGTGCAGATGCAACCATAACCTACCAGTTGACCCTACCCATTATCTGCTTGACGATATATAAAGCGCATCAACCGATGCCCTTAGTTCATTGTCAGTTGAATTGTAGTGGCCGCATGCCTGCAGTTTTGAATTTGTAAAAGTTGTGCGAGTTCTTCGAATCGTCTTCCTTCGAACCTTTTGCTACTTCATCCAATATTTTGATCAGACTGTTCAACCGCTATTAAGCAAGTAAGATATGTGTTATTATTTTTTGTTTTCTTCACTAATAATTAATAATAATTATATTGTGATAATTGTTTCGTTTTACTTAATTTTTATACTGTATTAATATCTACTTCCGTTTTTATTATTTTTTTTATTATTATTATTTTATTATTATATGTTATGACAGTTAAATTATATTAATTAGCCGTAAATAAATATAAGTTGTGGGTTAATACACTGTGTGTTTAAAATAAATTTAGCTCAATAATTTATACTTTAAATTTTCAACCATTTAATAAAAATAGATGATCATTTGTTATGGCTGTTTCTACCATTCGAATTAAAATGCAGACAGATTTACAATTTTCTATATTGTGTTTATATAAAAATTCAGATTAAATTCGTTATGCTAGTGTTAATGTGAAACGTGAATCTTGATTTTTTCTGTTTTTTTATATTCAATCAATCCACTATTTTACGCATCAAATTATTATAATATATGATGCTCCGAATTTGTAAAATTTCATGAAAACAACAGAAAATTGCCGATTTCATTCAATCTATAAGGCCTTTAACTATTTATTTTTTTTTAAATTTTATATCTAAAAACAAATTTATACCATCCTTAGCCTTTATTTAATTACCTGATTGGTAGATAATTCGAATTCGAAACATGTACTTAAAGATTATTTAATTCTCTTTCATTATTTTTTACCACATCTTTCCGGTTACTTATACTTAAGTAATTTATGAATATTGTTATCGCATGTTCGTGTTTAGACGATTAAGCTAAGATTTTATATAAGAATAATATATCACTGGATTCATGTATTCGGTATAAAAAAGTCTTTACCTAATTCATAAAATCGATAGTAATTCACGTATTTGATAACGGCATTGTCATTTTTTAATATATTTCCATAGTCAAAATAAATACTACCCCGAGATGGAAACACTAATTTAAAACCCAATATGTTACTATTCGAAAGATTTCACGAGAGTTACTTGTAGCTATATACGTCAATAATATCTAAGTACTAATGATGAGTAGATTTTAGTATGTTGTTAGTCCAGAACTAATTAACTTCTTACACATAAACTTAGATAATGTATTGAATATTTTTAATACTTACATATACTTTTCGTTTTGCTAAAAATTGTGTTAATATGTGTTTCAGATATGTCGTCGGCACCACCAGTAATTTTAATAATTTTCTTTTTCGGTGAGTACTTTTAATTATGAATATATTAGTGCACTGTGCGTTGCTTAAAAAACTACGAATAAGTATAATGTTTGGCATAATTTATGTAGGAACCAGGATTGTAGCTAATTATTCTTAAATTATATATATTTATTTTTATTTTTTTACTTTTCTTGATAATTATTAAGAGGAATCGACATTTTTATGTGCTTTTTACTATTTAAGCCAACACTTTATGTTCCCATCATTATTTCGTTTATATTGCATTTGTCATCACTCAATCGTTTTAACTTAAATTTTTTCCTATTTTTAACAGGTCCCTGGTTAATCTCAAGTGAATCGAATTTAATGCAAATTCGTAATATGAATGGTACTATTACTTTTAGAGAAACGCCTTTTATAGTAGAAAAGTACTGTCTCGTCTTTCCACCGACTTACTGCAAAGGTTATCCCATGCCCGACGGTGACAGATCTGACTTAGATATCTTTAGGGAGCAGTTTTGTCCGAAGTAAGTAAACATCACTATTAATATATAATAATAATAATAATGCTGATTCCGCTGTACATATCAATTTTTCTTTCTCAATAGCTAAAATAATGGACGATATATTATCGATAAATCATAATTTTCAGTACATTTATTTACACGCTAATTAAGTTGAATCTTCTAAATTTAATTTATTTCAATTTTA